>NW_027271026.1:2245000-2461635 GCF_040938485.1 Diadema antillarum
GACTTATATGCGACCTTATCGACATTTTTTCTAAAATAACGTCATTTGTGAAAGTTAATATGAATGCATCGTGATACTCCCAAACTTGAAGATTTCATGACTTTCTCACAATGCGATTCAATCAACTCACCGTTCACTGGGACATGGTTGACTTTTACCGAGTTTCCTATCACTTTGCTACAGATGGCGCTATACAAAATGAAATACATCACTGGTCACTGAATTTGAACGATGGTAAAGATTTCCCACTTGAATAGTCAATGCCATGTGGTGCTACCGAACTGAGAACAAACAAACCCGAAAAAAATGATCACACACACACACACACACACACACACACACACACACACACACATGCACACACACATGATGTATATATGTATTGTCTATGCATGCATAAACCATGTGCGTTTACTTCTCATTTTTTTCCCCACCCAACGTATTAAACGTACATCGTATTGACCATGAATGTGATTTGTTTTGGTTTTTTTTCGCATCAAGTATGTTTATCATCTGATTATGGACCCTGATAGACGTTTAAATTTCATACGTTGTGTACTCCTGACCAATAGGCCTATACTAGTCTTGTGAAGGTTTGTGAATGATCAATGGGTCTGAGAACCGTGTAACGATGATGGTTCGGCTTCTACGAACTTTAGTCAGGAGATGGCGCTATAGTGTCATTTTTATTATCAGTAGGACAAAGTGAACGTGCCCGAAGTTTTCTATACATTCTTCTATTGCAATGTGTTTTTGAACGTCAATGCTTGCCTCATTATCTTCACCCTATATATTACCAAGAGTACAAGCAAAAAAATTAACGAGCCTTGAAATTAGGACTCAATTCAATGAGAGCGACACCCAAGAATGGGCTATATAGGTCCTGGGGTGTCGGTTTTAAAACATTGTAACTTATCCCGTCGGCTATATAATGCTATAATGAAGGGGGGGGGGGGTGTCTTCAAAATCAAGAAGAAAAGACGTATAAGCGGGTTGTGCAATTCTATAAGTCAGGTGTATTGCTATGCCAGTGCATAAATCAACCATTGTTAGGAGTACTGAAGCCCCCAGTCGGGCTGGAATGGACATTGAAGGCATTATATGCCATTTGCAGATGAAACAAAAACCCAGCTTTAGTGCTTCAAAACAGTTCTAACATTAATGTGAGTTATAGGGATTTAAACGATCAATGTAAAATGTTGATCAGTTTGATCAATGTTAAGTATTGCTAAATAAACAGAATGTAAACAATAGTTATAATAAAACTGTTTTTCACTAAACCGTCTTCAGTTATGGTTTGTTGAGAAAAATGGTGATTTATCTCCTTGTATTTTAGTCTTTATTTCAAAATTATGGTATAAAGGATGTTCTGTGATACAACTGACCTATATACATAATATGCATGAAATGTGATAACTCAAACATTTTTTTTTAAAATCACTGCTCCAAATGGTAAATAGTACCTTTAACATAAAAAAGCAACATCCTAACCGATTGATTCTAGCCCTATATGAATCTCCCTCTCTCATTCACCACCTCCTTTCTGTCTCTCTCTATATTGATGCTGCAGTAAAATAAAGAAAATAACGGAAGACGGGATAGACCAATACAAAACATCCATTCGCTCATCCACATACATACACGTGCGTGGCGACTAGATCAGTTTTTATTCACACACACACACACACACACACACACACACACAAACGAGTATAGACACACACAGGCACCCTCATATCTTACACACAAAGCTCTTGCAGAGATTACGCCTTACAGACACTAGGAATAACAAACAATCTAACAAAAAACAACCACCACACTGACTTTATTCCTTTTGTCTTGTTCCGATGGCCTAAATCGGAACACACGTCGGCGTGCGGAACTTCCGTCAAGCACGAAGCAGTGCAGAGGATGATACGCTTTGTTCACGTCGGACGTACGAACAGCCCAGAACGTACGCCAAAGTGAAAGGTACACCCATCAAAGGAGACAGGCGGAAGATAAAGGACACGGATGGTATACTGGTAGCAGACTATAATTTCACACCAAGCTCAACACGCGCGAGAATACCGGCATATTCGAGACGATGTATACGGACATAAATTAGCTCAAACGAGTCACTACGTCCAAGGATTGGTAACCAGACACTTCATATTGCTGGATAAGCCTTATATCAACTCAGAAGTTCCAAGTAGAATTCTACAAGGAAACGGCCAATGAACAGACACTCCCAGTAAAGGTTCATAGAGCTGTGAAGGTAAGAAAATTGACATGATTAAATACCTGTGCGTGGTTGATGATAACAAATTGTGTACTAAGTATCCGTTTTGAAAGCGTTAATCAAAACTCCCTGACGATGTTGTATACGTTTGGATACATTATGTTAGTGCGAGAGAAATAAAAAAATACCAAAGGAATATTGATTACTATAATTGTCTTCTTATTACATATATTCGTGTATATATTATACTTATATAAAATATAGTCATGTACCACACAAACCATCTATAGATTGTGAAAAAAAAAGAACATACTGAGATGTATATTGTTGGCTTTTGCATTATTATTATTATATATTATAGTATCCACACGTTTTATTCGAAACACACAGGCCGTAAGAAAGGAGGCATGTTTGTGGAATATGCTGACTAAAATGAAATGACTAAACCCGGAACCCCAGAACCAGACTATATTATAGAAGTTTTTACTTGCACCCTACATGTATTGTGTATGTGAATAGGAAAACCTGCAAACCTATTCTGGCAGAATCTTCACGAATAAAAGAAACAAATTATGAAGAAGAAGGAAACTACTTAACCACTTTAACTACTATATTACTTAAAGCGAAAATGAAAATGTGTGCCCTGTCCTTAGTCTTCCCTGTTTTGGTGATGTGCCTCTCACTACAATAAAGATAAACACATTTCTTATAAACATAAATTATGTATATTTTTCTATCTCGTCGTGTTAGATTGATGTACATGTACTGCATTTATTGTGTTAAACCAAATACGTAAAGCGAAACTTCGCGATCATTTTCACTTTATAAAATGCGTGATAGTCCTGAATTAAAATCAGTTTACCACACTGAGTTCAGTCTTTTTTTAAAAACTCGAATATAATCCCGAAGACGCTTTATGTCATCACCGTCTCTGTTAGTCATCAGTGTCTTCTCTTCAAGCTGCTGATTTCGTAAGACTACCAATTCTTCGGCTTTTCTTATATTATAACAGCCGCTTTTGTCATGACACAAATTCAGCCAATAACATGTCAGGATTTTCCGTCACCATTATACAGAATTGGTATCAAATTAAGAAAGGGGGACGCAAGGGATGGGAAGGCTTTGCGCAAATTAGGATAAAACCACGGAGGTGAGCCTCACCTACTCCCCTATAAACGTTCAAACCCCGTTATATACTTCTTACTGTCATCTCTTTCTCGAAACTGCTATAAATACCGTTCCTTAAGTTCAATGAAATCGACGGTATATTGATCAGCTGGAACACCGAGGACAGAAGCTTAGGAAAGACCATGGATTAGAGCAGATACAGTCGCCAGCCTGTTGTAGTGGTCTGTGCGGCCGTGATGCGTTTGATAACTCTACTCATCCTTTGTTATCATGCTCAGCTGATCCGTCCAGCATCCTTTGTTGTTGAATAAAGAAATCGCTGCCCGCATCACACAGCCGTATATAGCGCTATGCATACAAAACTGGAGATTCACACTCGTCTCAGACATCCCATACACTTTTGTACAACGTATATCTCCATGCATACCCAAATGATATTCACTGGTATTCTGTGACTTGATCCTGTATACCACTTGAAATGACAGATAACACTCAGCTGTATACTCGTAAACCGGATTGAGGAGTTCCACCGTATAGCTGCATGCTTTTGTCAGTTGCATTTTATGTTTCTCGTGTATAGTTTGGTCTGGAGAATAATCCTATAGCTTATACATGTAATAGGACACAAACGTACATTATAATATATACCTTTACAATATTGTTGTTGAATAGAAGTGACAATGATGATAGTGATATCAGTAGTACTGGCAGTAATACGTAAGTACAGACAAATATATTATAATCAGATGCACATAATCATGGTTGGTTAGGCCTTCGCACGTGCATGCGTTTTTGCTTTAGATTATTGTATAAGAAGCAATTAGTTGACATCGAGGAAAAAAGAGAGAGAGAGATAAGTTAAAGGGAAGGAAGTCGTCAATACCAGTTTGAACTCACGTCTTGGGGTCATAGATAAGACCAGGCTATTCCAGGATATATAATTATACCACTTATCGTACTCTGAAAGGGGAGCCATGCATTCCCAGTGAGGTCTTGTTCACATCCCGCAACGTGAATTTGCCTGTGGTATAATATATGATACTCGCAGATAATTTGGAACTTGGGAATATCCATTGCATTGTGGCTGCTATGTGTTTTGCTCAGATTTAGTGTGAAAAGATTCGTGCATACACAATGGCTCGATATGAAGACACTGACTTTGCTTGTAGCATCGCATTCGCGCAAACAAATTCGGAGCATTTGATGCATTCAAGCGTCTTTTCACCAAGGAAGTCTGACCAGGCCTCGACCATTAGCCGTCCCCGGGCCATTAAAATAGACGTCGGGCCATCCAATTCCAAAAAAGGCTATCTTTTGGTGGCCCGATTGAGACTCAAATTAGATTGTTCTGTTTCCCTTTATTTCTGGCCTCTTCATTTTTTTCTCGAATCAAAATTTCATATTTACAGATTTTATTGGTCCGCATGGGTCATAAAAATGAAAATGATAAAAAGGAAAGTTAGTGTCGAGTCGTGTCTTATTCCATATTATCCTTCCTTCCTTTCTTCTCTCCCTATCTTCATATTCCATCTATGTCTCTCCTTTTGCCTTTCTGTCGGTTCTTCTCGTATTTCTCTCTTTTATCCGGGACGTGCTATACTTTCGGGTTTTTTCCCTTCTGCATGGGTGAATGTTTCAATATTGTGAGAATCGACTATACGAATTTAACTGACTTCATCGTCAAATTCTCTTTGTTGATGTTGATGTCGATCTGACCCTAACATGAGGATCATCAATTTGTAATCACGTCTGTGTGAACCTGTACAAACATTTTCCCCTAAAAAATAGATATAGAAACTACAGGTTATGTACACAGTACTTTGACCATCAAGAATAATAATACTATGATGTAGGATACCGTTTTGTTGCAGTGGCATGATTTTCTATTTTTGAAAAATCACCTGCTGTATTTCATTGGTTTCGAATTAACCTTTGAATGCACACAATGAAGTAAGGTTATATTCATGTACTGTAGAGAGATTAGTAAATCATAACGATCATTAATATACACAATCGCGCTCTCACAATACGTTTATCCTTTACAACTTTGTATAATGTTATATTTACTGCAGCATATTTTCGCACGCTGAATCCCAGCACTCCACCGCGAGAACTTTTGTGACGGAACTTGCAATTGTGTAATATTTACTCAGGGACAGCTATAAAAATACATGAGGATCCGAAGGCAATATAGAAGATCACTACCCACCATAATACTGCGAATGAAAATACCATCAGATCCACTGCGAAAGCAATGCTGAGTGTTCTGCAAACAGACCACTCAAGACACGATCTCAAGTTTCCATACAAGTCATTTTTTTATCAGTCATGTGCGGGTATACACTTGTAATGTAAGCTTACAAGTTGTGAAGTGAATTAGGCTACCAAGTATGATATCACGGAAGAAACATACAAACGTAGAAAGGGGGGGGGGGGGGGAGGAGGTATGGACAGAGAGGGGGAGAGAACAAGGAATAGACAAAGATTTTGCCATTATACCATAAAAAAAGTACACCTGTATATAGAAAATATCCATGCATCACAACTCGTATACGTGTACATATATGCATGTGTACGATAGGATATACAATCATGTACTTTTACATCATAAAACTAGAAAATATGCTGGTTTAATTTAACGAATTAAGATATTATCACCTTCTCTATGTGTACACTGAAAAGTGTTACGACTTAAAGATGATAATATAAAAAGGAAACGTAAAGTTTATACTTTAAATCTAGATTGTATCCCTTTGCTTTGCGAAAAAATGCCCCGAATGGGCTCTTGAAACTCAGTCCTTTCTTACAAGCTTGCAATGACCTGCGTAGTTTTCGCATTGTTTGACCTTTTATTATTATCATTTTTTACATCTACATGTATACATTGTACATTCGAACCGGGTTGATCCCCGAGTAAAACATCTACTCACTGAAGTGAGTCCTGTGCAGTAATGTAATGTCAGCATCAACCAGGAAACTGAGGGCGAATAAACATGATAAAGGTTAATCGTAAAAGCTCCAACGAATGAAGGCGATAGTTTTTCTGCGATAGTCCATGTCAGCGGTGCCTCGCTCTCTACCAAATCGCGCAATGACCTACATTGTACAATGTAATTTGTATGTTGATTGGGATAATACAGTTTCACAGAAAAAACACACAATAAAGATTTGGGATCTTAAGAACTCACCGGAAGAGACAAATTAATGTAATGGTCATCAGGACAGCTCGAAGCGGAAATGAGTATCTTGGGCTGATTACGCGAGCAAAATGTTCTGATTACGAAGAACTTGAGAGGAACATTGACATTAAGAGGATCAAAACGAATGAAAAGCAATGATTACGAATGCTGTTTCACAGTAAGTGTTGATCGGGACAATAAAATACTGTCGTTTGTCAAGTTCAGATGGGAACTGCAACCCCACTTTTGAAATGACGATACCAGTTGTCTATTAATATTCTGATATCTTTTGATCCATACTCGTAAATGCATTGATTATTTTTGTTTTATCTTGTCTAAAACAAGGAATATCGCATTTCACCTGAAAGAAAACATGGGGGATGAATCTTGCTGCCGATTAGCCAGACAGCGGCGGAGTGAGTCTTATAACAATGCCGGCGCCTGTGCGGTCAGCCTGCTGCAGCTCCTCGGGGCGGCGGCCGTGGTGGGGCTTGGCGTCGCCGCGTACGTCTTGGAGGAACGGCGTCTGAAATACCACGGGATACCCATCTGGATCGGTAACCTGGTAGGATGAACTGGAAGAAGATGATGATGATGAGATGATGATGAAGATGATGATGGTGATGATGGTGGTGGTGGTGGTGGTGCATGGTGGTGATGGTGATGATGATGGTGGTGATGATAATGGGGAGGAGGAGGAAGGGGGGAAGGATAGATAGAGTTGTTATTCAGTTGAAGATAGTGGTAATGTTGATAAAAACAACAGTAATGATAATGATGATATTGAGAAGACATCTTAAGTGCATATCCAAAAAGGTAATCCAACTTTGGAGGGCTACTGTTTCATAATTTTCAGCAATGGAGAGTCACAATGTTAGTTGTGAGGAAAGAAGAACCACTCTTTCTCTATACTGTCTTTTGAAGAAAGTGCAGTTTGTCATTGTTGTCTTTGAAGTTCATGTGCTCAGTCATGCACGTCATTTTGTCAACATAATTATGCATCAATGGAAAGTGGAAGAGTTCTTCTTCCCTCACAACTAACATTGCGCTCTCCATTGCTGGCAATTATGAAATATAGTAGCCCTCCAAAGGTGGATTACCTTTTTATTTTATTTTATTTTATTATACGCACTGTATAGTGATAAGCGCTATCATTATTGTAACGGTGATAAAACGAATACTGACAAAAATAATGATAACGACAAGGACGATACCAACGGTCTTATTTACCGAAGCATAAATCATCTTCAGTGTCGTCAAATTATCTGTATTTAGCATTATCATCGCCCTCCTACATGACAAAAGCTGCGATGATTACGATGGAAACGACCTAAAAATGTTCACTTGCTCTGGAATTGGAAAGAAAACATGAATTCGGATGTGAGGTCATGACGTAGTAAACCTCCACGTCCTTCTTAAAATATTGAGCCATATTTCAGAATGATTGGTAATGGTTAAATAACGTTTATACCGACATGTACATTAACATCACCCAGCTCTGCATGGTCAGTACTGAGAAAACAAACAAATAAACGGAACATGTTGGCACTCGTGACACTTACAATAATACATCTGATCATCTCATTTTCATTATATTCAGAGTTACTTCCGTGTTTACTATTTCAATGCTATGTACGCCACGATCGAGTGCCGCACGCATGAGTGTTAAAGAGGCTGTACAGTACTGGTTGAGGTGGGGATTCATGTTGTTTACATTCCTAAGTGAGATAATGAGTTACCTCTTATGAAATAGGAAAGAGCATGTAATTTTAAGAAGGATTCAACGTTTATTTGATGAAAATTGGTTTTCAAATGGCTGAGATATCCAAAAAAGTGATAATGATAAAAGACTACAGGCCACAACTTTATTAGGATCTCTTTGTTTCACCTTGTTTTTGGATATCTCGGCCACTTCAAAACCGATTTTCATCAAATAAACTTTTTATACCCCTTAGAATATGCATGCTCTATGACAATATCTCATAGAATGGTTTCTGAATATCTCGCAAAATATCAAAAGCTAAATCCTCACCTCAACCACAACTGTACACACCCTTTAAGGAACTCTTCGACAACTGGAAAGTTACCGTTGTCGTTCTACATCGTTCTAAGCCTGTGATATCTTGATAAATCGTCTAAAATGTCACATAACAAGCTCCAGAATACTGCCTTTTGTACTTTTGCTACCAAATCATACTGTAAAGAGTGATGTCCTCTACAGACACAGGCTTGTTTTATGGGCACAAAAATATTGCTGTTACCTTGCACTATAAGTATTTTACCTCACCTATGGCAATCTTCCCGTTGTAAAAAGTGCTTTTATTGATTTTATTTTATCAGACACTCCTCCTCTCATACGGGTTGGCTAGAACCATAACAGCGTGCAGACATTAATTTTACATTGTTTTCTTTTTTCATTTAGCATGCAGAAGTACGTATTATGATGCTTAATCATTTAATTACAAGAAATGTGAGCAAATATCGAGTAATTTTCCCCAAAGAAAATCAATAACGTTTTTTTAAAGTAATGAGAGCGCAAACAGATTATACATGATTATGATATAATATAATATAATATATAAATATATATATATATATATATATATATGTATATATATATATATATACATACATAATATATATATATATATATATATATATATATATATATATATACATATATATATATATGTATATATATATATATATATATATATATATATATATATAATGTCACAAATTCGAATCTTTGTATAGAATGGGACATTCATGGAATTTATATATAAAGTATCCTTTTGAAGAACTGAATTTGCATTGTAAGGAAGTTCTCAAACCACGCAGAAAAATCGATCACCTTGCGAGTATAACTCAAAATATAAGATTTACCGTAGGGGTCTACAGTATAGGTATGTTATCATAGCTTTCACATTATCTATATTAATTAATTTTCTTTCTCGATTTTCTCCAGTTTTTCTTCACAGCAATAACGGGTTTCTTCTCAACAAGAAAGACTTTCTGCGGGGTACGTGCCATGTATAAAAAAAACAAACAAACAAACAAACAAAATTTCCATCTGTCTATCTGTCTGTATCTTTCCCTCTTTCTACCTGTTATGATGTCCTTTCGCTCTTTCTGTCTCTATCAGTAGCAAAATGTTACAAGATTGTATATATTTCTTATGACATATATTTTTGTGCATTTGGACATTGATTGTTATTCGAACTATACACGGGTCGTCATAATATGGACACGCTCTTTGATAACAAAAGATTTTTCTTGACCGCACCCATGAAGATAGCTTATTAGATGCTTGCCGAACATAGCACTAGTGATGCATTCAATTTGGGTTCTAAGTGTCGGAAGTGCTTATTACATGTCCAGGTGCATGGAATAGCTTGTTACTCCGCATGTCCTCAGAGGAAAATATCCATACACTGTGAACGATGTTCAGCTAACCGGTCTATAATACAATGTAGTAATCTTTCTTTTTTTCCCCACGTGCCATATATGTCGTAGATTTCGCTTTACCTGATCATGTCGATCCTGACTACCGTCGCGGCAGCGGGTCTGCTGGTCCTTTTCGCCCGGCTCCTGTCCCTCAGCTCTCGGTACTACTACTGTGATCGATGGGACAACGCCTCTAGAATGTGCCTCGGTTACGCTTCAGAGGTAAAACCATGCAGTCAATTTTTTCGACATAACATACACTTTTTTGTTTAGTATTCTTTAAATTGATTTCGTCCCTAATATTTAATTAAAAAAGAAATACATTGTACTTTAAAGATGATAGCAAGATTATCTATACTCACTATTGCTATTCTTATACTTTATCACATATTAACACACACACACACACACACACACACACACTCAAACACACATAATGCAGGTTGTATTTACGCACACACTTTCCCCTCATGTATTCTTTTTTTATTTATATGTTTTATTGATTTCAACAATTGGCATACAAACTTAAATCATTTCTAATTATTATATATAAATAATACAAGCAAGAAAAATAATTCATTTGAATTTCTGTTAAAAAGAAAACCATACTAAACAAGAAATTCACAAATTTCATTTTTAATGAAAAGTGCACAATATTAATCATTGCACTTGTTGCTGGCATAATCATGTTGACGGTAAAATAATTCTTCCTGCTTTCTGTAAGAAGTGGGTCAAGTGCTCTATCATTATGCCATGAAAGCGAAAATAATTATGTTGAATTCTCTTTATATTTTCTTTGTATCGTTGTACAGTACTTATACATGCACCATGAAATCACGTATTTATTGTTAGTTTTCTTATCCAGCGATGGCGGTACCGAAACTTTTAAATGCATAACTTTTGAATAGATTGTCCGACGGTTTCCTCAAACCTCACCGACGTTTTCTACAAATATTTCTGTATTTACTCATTCAAAAATTTGTTAGGTTTCATTCTCGTTTACTAAGTTGACTGAAATGCAACACCAGAAATGGTTGGAAGTTTCATGAAAATCGCACGTAAGATTATAAAGTTCTAAACTTTTGAAATTTCTTGTAATTATGAAGTCACCACGACGAAAAAATAATCATCAGTCGCAACCACACAGATGCAAATTAGATGAGCCCATATGCAATATGTACCTCACATCTCTGTCATTGGTTTGGTCAAAAATATCACAAAATATTCATATGTTATATGAGTTTACATTGCAACTGTCTCCACCCTTGAATGCCTTCATCTTCAAGAGGCCCAATGTATATACTAAAATTATTATTTATTTTGTTTACTTCACATAGTTTTGATTTGATTGATCTAATTTAGTCTGTACGTGTTATATCATGATTTATCAATCAGGGACACATTATAAAGGAGTTTTGCTTACAGGTCGATCAGTAGGAAACATGATCTTGACTCGGCGAAATCGTCACCTTTCGATATCTGACAAGGACCAGAGAACACTCTTAATTTGTTAAAATGAAAATTCAGGGGAAAAGCAAATCGAACGCAAGAAAACCCCTTTATTCCCAAGGTTTCCGCTTCAATATTCTTCCCATCGAAGGAAGGAAGGAAGGAAGGAAGGAAGGAAGGAATGAAGGAAGGAAGGAAGGAAGGAAGGAAGGAAGGAGGGAGCAATCGACCCTGTACACAACAATGAGCACCCTTATACCCTCCCCCCCCCACGATCCCTGCCTCTCGTGAACTCTGTATATTCTATATCTTTTAAGTCCACAACACCCGTTTTTGCTGAAACATCCACCACTTTATTCATATGACTTTACTCTGATTATCAAAGTAAACCTGGACGGGAACGGATAGTATTGCAAGGTTTTCACTTTATTAGGGCGTTTCTTCCACCGTTCCCGAGTTTTTTTCCCCCTCGTACAGCATTATTGTCTACGTCATCCTTTCTTGTCCTGACTCCCATTCGGCCTTCATGTATAACTTTTTTCCCTCAGTTCATTCTACAACATGCCACTTGATCATTCACTAATCAATTATTTCTTTGTCTCTCCCGTTCTTTGATTTATTGCTTTACAAAATCAGACCACGCTCATGATCGTCGAAGCCGCCACCTTGGGTGTGTTCGCGCTGGAGTTTACCACAGGAGCCGTGGGTCTCGGCCTCTGTGTGTGCGGCCTTTACCGGGGGAGATTTGCGCAAACTTCGGCCGAGGCACAGCGCCCGGCGGTGACACCGAACGACATCTTCCGAACGGAGGCATCGGTAAGTACCATGTTCTCACGTCTCCCAAACAAGGCGGTTTACCACCTATTCCTACTGCGATGGAGAGATAAGACTGTGTCCGTGTGAAGAAGGTGGATGATGAATAGCAAGAGCAGTAGATGGGAAGAACAAAATAAAAATAATCATGATGATGGGGAGATGGAGACGGAGATGGAGATAAAGAAACAGGAAACAAAAAAAAAAAGAAAAAAGAAAAAGGAGAAGTAAGAGAGATTATCATCATATCAGCAGTACAGTAGTAGAAGTTGTAGTCGTAGCTGTGGTAGTAGCAGTGGTTGTGTGGCTAGAGCAATACAATGTCTACCGGACCCTGCAGTTTTGAAGATGATAGTTTGAGACTGCAATTAAGAATGCTTGTACATTGTATTGTGAGCATGCTGGGAAGCAACCACACCGGCAACCCCAACACGTACATGTTGTTGCTGTTACTGTTGCTGCTATTGATGTTGCTGGTTGCAAAGCCCCAAGGGTTAACTGGGAAGCAGCATTCAGTGAACATTGTATATACCTCGATAATCTTTCATTATATCTTCCTTGTGCACAGATGAATCTCAACTATTTCAGCCATGAGCTTGCCACACCATCGGCTCCACCTGAATACGTCGTGGCAGAAGAACAGATAGGTTGGTATAACATTCCCAAGTTTAGATCGGATTTAGCAAGTACTCAAAGATTATGTGAAGCTTTTTTTTTCTTTTTATATGAGCAACCAGAAAGCTTTCCGAAGGATTTGTTATGTAAAATTAATGCTAACCATTGAAATGCATTTAGTAAGATCATGAAACTTAAAGGGATGATAAAGTTTTGATTCAGACCGAACTTCAGGCTTCTAGCATTTTTGGGGTGAGATAATGAGAAACTTCTTATGAAATGTGAAAGATGTAAGTCTAAGAGGAATTCAACATTTATTTGATGAAAATTGGTCTTGAAATGGCCGAGATATCTAAAACAGAGCAATTCTAATTAAAGGTGAGACCCGCCTTTTATTATAATGATTGCTTTGTTTTACTTTGTTTTGGATGTCTCAGCCATATCAAAACCAACTTCATAATAAATGAACCTGCAATTCCTTGCAGAATGTTATGCTCTGTAATATTTGGAGTCAAAAGGGGCCTGACCTATATGTGTACTATTTCACAAGTGGTTTCTTGGTATCTTAGCAAAAGTTGAAGCCCAATCCTCATCTCCACCAATACTATACCATCCCTTTAAATACATTGTAAGAGTCCTCAGAGAAAGTCCATTAAATCCCATTATGTTGATCAAATTGGCCTATTTGACTTGACTTGGGTTAAGAAGAGTTCATATTATGCATGATAACTAAAATCACAATTAGGAAAGCAACATATTAATGAAACTCATAAATCTCTTTAATATTTAAAGTAAATTTCACCCCACGTGCTGAAAATCTTGATTGTTTACATTAAGGTTCCCTTTGCCAATTTTCTTTGCTTGTGTGCAGGTAATTAGATCATTAAACTTCCAAAGGCTGAAAATTGGACAACATTCCATGACCACAACGAGGTCACTTGGAGTTCTTGTGGATGGAACAATAATCAGACGTGCCCAGGCTCTCTTGGTGCGAGCTGTAAATTCTGGTGCTGAAACTACGACTTTTGCGTGTGCGACATTCCTCTTGCCGACGATATGAACAAGGACTGCAGTACTAATTTTTGATCTTGTGATAGAATAGATGTAGACAGATCTTTGGCTGAACAGATCTGTTGTTGTTTTTGTTTTAAATATATGTATATTTTGTTTTGTTTTGACATTTTTTTGTAAGTACAATATGGAAGAGTGCTGATGAAAAAAAGAACAGCTGAACCTGAAGAACCAGTAATATAGTTGTGAAAAACATCACATCATGTGTTTTGTCTTATCCACATAATTGCAAATGAGATAAAAATTACCCGTAAACAAACAACAAAAACAAGTACAAAACAAAAACATTCCCTTTCTTTTTTCAAGTGTGACTTTCATTGGTGTTTGTGACGCTTTGTCACGCTTTTCCAGCACGAATTATGTGCTAAACCATGATGCAGCTCAATTTATACTGAGCATTGCCCATGAAAGGATGCACCAGCATTTCCCTCTTCCACATTCAGGAAGCAGAGCAATGCATGGTGCTGCATGTGAACCAACCACTTCCCACCAATTTCTGTGAATCTATGTCACCTTCCTAATGTTAAAGAGTAGCCAACATGTAGCATTTCCTGAATGCTGAAAAAACGGTGTGGATTAGAATCCATGGAGTTAACTGTAAATGGTGGCTTATAAACCATTCTATTATTTTTTTTCTTTAAATCACTATTATTTCATGCTCTAAGGCACTTGCAACATGAGCTGGCTGAATCCTCAGATCTGTTAAAACAGTTTTTATCTTTCTATATTTAGTTCAGCATACAAGTGCATCAATACATACGTCATGACATTCAATAAAATAATACTTTCCTTGTGATGCTTTTGAGACATTTAACTGAGCACTTATGGTTTGTTTTTCAAAGAGCACCAAGTCACCAATATGTCTTGATTGAACCAGAAAGAGGAGAGAGACAGGGGCGGATCCAGGAATTCCATAAAGGGGGGGGGGGGGGGGGGCGCCTTTACAAATTTTTTCTTTTTATTTCTTTTGTTTGAACGAAAAAAGGGGGCACCTGCCCGGTTCTCCCCCCTCTGGATCCGCCACTGAGAGATTTCACCAGGAACTATCTCATCACCATGGAACTCGTACGTGCGTTTGAGTATGATACAATATTGATGAAATGTGAGTCTGCCTAACTCCGCCTTTATGCAGAACGAAACCGCCAGCTTCTTGGACATTTGAAACTTGATATGGGCGATTCGATATACATGTTGATTTTTTAAGTGCAATATTCCTACAATAGTTACGTACTTTACTTCTACATTTGAAAGTATCCTTGTACATTATGTGTGTCTAATTACAGGTCTTCCTCGATAACTAACAGGGTTGTGTGGCACACACAAAGAGGCTAATGTGGTTTAGGTAAAATCATCACCAATCACAACAATTTACATCAAAATACTAACAATATTTAATGGTTACACATAATCATTCCATTGAGATCTGGCATTATTTTTTTTTTTACATATTATACCCAATGGGGATCAATGTGGCAATTGCAACTCAGAACTTGATTGTTGGTAAACATGTACTATATAGTTGTACTTTACTTCTATTTACTCATATTTATTCTCTTGACACTTTAATAGAAGAATGTAGATGTATGTTGCCTGTAATATAAGCTTTGGTACATGTTGTGTGCTATTATGTTTACATGTTGTCTGGCTACTTCTCTTTTCATGTTTGATGTTCGTGCATACCAGGTAAGTGTCAAGTGTTATTTCTTACAGTCTTGCAGTTTTAAAGCAAGGCTACAAAGTCTCCCATAATCTGTGGCATAAAGTTGGCAGCCACATTACAAAGGTTAGATTCTTGTATGCTCATGCAATGATGCTCTCACCACCATGGACCTACCAACAAGGCAGGTCCATGCTCTCACAAAAACACACAAACTTTGCCTCAGTCACCAATGTGTACAGTCAATGTTTGGTTACTACATGTAAACGTTTCCTTATACAGCTGTATTAGTCACAGTATATTTGTAAAAGACAATACAAAGAAGGTGCATTGTATCATAATATGTTATACATGACAGTAAAAATAAATATTTAACCCAAAATGTCAAAATCCTGTTCACCGTCTTGTCTTTAATGACTAGTTTTATTGTCTCATCGATATTGAATACTGGCATTTCATGAAATTGGCTTGAAATGGTCAAGGACAAATTGACATACCCACACAAATGCATATAGGTCAATAATTCAATACATGTATATTGTAATGCGATAACTCTAGAATATAGAACTAGAATGTAAAATATGAAACATTTTAAAGAGTATTATCTGGTACTCAATCTTCAAGTTTGTTGGCCTCTTTCAATAGCTATACCTATCTGGTATTGCTTGAAAAATAAAATGTTTGAGAGGCACAATGGAGATCTTAAACAAATCTACAGGGAGTGATACAAAACAATGACTTGCAAACATTCACACACAGGTGACTTGTGCATGTTTCTGATGAGGAATTTGTGATTATGACCTGCCATAATGACAGTTTGTAAAAGTCCCCAATGCAGATATCTTTTATTGGTGTGTTAATTTCCAAAATCTCTACACAAATGGTAAACAAGTGTGCGACCATATAAACACAATTATGAGAACATTGGCCATAGGATATGCACGTGGGTGTGCAGGATATGACACCCCCCCCCCCCCCCCACACACACACACACAAAACTCCACACTCCACAAAAGCTATTAAGGTCTTTAATTTCAGGACACACTAACACTTAGACATTCAAAAAGGATTTAGTTATGACACATGATACAGCTTTCACCTCAACTGCTCTGGAACTATGGAACAGTATCCCTTCTCATCTTAAAAATTTTCACCATATAGTCAAACAATTCAGATGCAGTTTAAGGACATATCTATTCTGAAACCCCTTGTAATCATTGAACTCGCAATGCCACTGCCCAGTAGTTTGTTAAAAAACCCAAACAAACCTGTAGTTTGACTCCAATATTGTACTGACCCAGGGATGACATTTCAAAGTGCTCTGCATCCAGTGAAAATGTGTTAACTCTTTGTGTGCCATGGTGGAAACCCCCGTGTGCCACATTATTCTGAGACACCAACATTGTCATGATTTGAAAAAACATTATGTTTTTAAAATCAATGTTACTTCTATAGATTTCTGTTAAGCTGGACATATAGTGAGTAAAGTTGTAGAGAAAATGCCAAGCTTTGCTTTGATGCAAATTGTACAACAAATCTATGAT
Organism: Diadema antillarum; assembly: GCF_040938485.1. Lineage (NCBI taxonomy): Eukaryota > Metazoa > Echinodermata > Echinoidea > Diadematoida > Diadematidae > Diadema > Diadema antillarum. The sequence goes on from NW_027271026.1 coordinate 2,262,125, forward strand.
TGTTTTTCTTTTAAATGACTAGAAGCTAAATTACTGTAAAGTCATCACTTTTGCGCACAGAACAGTGACAGAAACTTAAAATTCACAAGCAAATCCAGTAGGGAACGCCGCTTGTTTGTCAAACACAACATAAAATGTGAGGAACGGAAGCGGGAGAAACGCTTCCACTGTACTGCGGCATTTGGCAATTTATCAATTTGTTTTGGTGGGTTTGTGCGTTTGAGCAGAATATGCTAAGTTGGCACGCCGTCGATTGAATCGGACGTGCGAATGTGGCACATAAAGAGTTAAATAAACATTAAAAATTCTTACAATTATATTCACCAAAACTTCAGTTCTTAAAAAAAATGTCTGATTCCGTATTTTTAAGCTGAACAATATACACCCTACAGTTTTCCTGGGTTTGAAGATGTTTGTACTTCAGGAAATTGTGTATCAGGACACTGTGGTCATGTATGAAATTTTGTTCCCAATTTCCTTCCTGGTGCTACAACTGCTCAATGTTGTTGTTTTTTCCTTGACAGACTATCAATGACAAACATATCTCAAGGATAATGACATGTGTAGCTTGTGACCCACAGTGCCCTCATATGCACATTCAAAGAGTTTGTACAACTTTATAAAGCACCAGATGAGGGGACAAATTTGTCCCTTAAGAATCAGAATCTAAATCCTTTCTGAAATCTCTGTCAATCTAATATACACTATGTGCAGACAACACAAATGCTTCAGTGTGCTTATAGATCATAATCACCATGTATTTATCACAATCATTATTCAGTCAAACAATCTTCTCTCCATATTCAAAGTACATGTATACAATGGCAGGTCTAGAGATATTTACCAATGTTGTACGTCATCTATCATTTGCCCAATTATGAAAAACAAACAGGCGACAATGCAAAAAAAAGGACATACTGAGGACAAATGATAAATATACATGCACACTATTGCAAGGAAGCAACAAAGTAACTGAAGAGAATGGTAAAAACCACAAACGAATAAGGAGGCACAGAATTCACAGAAGTGACATTCTACACTAATGTCCTGATGTGCGCTGGTCCATGTATATTGTTCTTACGTGACGTAGATATCGAACGCTTGTTATCTCTCTCGATCGAGTGACTCAGTAATCTTAATGTGTCGATCATTTCCGGAAAAGATGGAGGATGTCGCAATGATGCGCACAATCTTTGTACATGTAGTTATGATTATTATCATTATCGTATCACGTGATCTGTATCCACTCAGATTGCCTATTGATATTGTTAGAATCTGACTTTATTTCTTCATTCCTATATAATCATTTTGCGGAAGAGATGGGGGATGTCGCAATGATGCGCACAATCGTTATACATGCCATTATGATTATTATCATTGCCTTATCACGTGATCTATCTCCACTCAGATTACCTATCAATATCATCAGAATCTGCATTTATTTCTTTACTTTTATATCTATTTTTATTTCTTTTCTGATACATTTTTGTGCAGAGAATATCTCAAGTATCTCTTCGTTGGAAACTTCTGTCACTTATCATTTATGACCTCTTGACGACATGGTTACAATTTCAGTCTGCTCGCTGGTGCGTGATGTCTATATGTCGTCACTTTGTAAATTCACATTATTGTCTATTTATATCTCCATTATAAAACATCATTTTATAATGAAAGCTGTTAAGTACATTCTTTTAATACCGTTGTCGATCTGTTCTTTGATGAACATTACAAAGATTATATGGCCAATCATCCCCAATCATGGATTGAATAGATCACCTAATTTGTCAGTCTTAACAAATTTCCAAGTATCATTACTATCATGATTATTACTACTACACCACTATACCATCACTATACCAAGTACTACATGTACCTAATACTGTATACGGCAAATATTTTGCGAATTTTATATTTTCGTGAATTTTGTGAGTCAAGTGCCAATCCACCAATTTAAACACGCAAAATTATAAACTCTGATCTCGATATCAACACATCCTGCATGCATAAATTTCTCTGATTATTACTGTACTCCGTAATCACGAAATTAACCACTTGCAAAATTGTTGGGAAGTCTCGATTCGCCACAAATTAGACTCGCTAAATATATTAGTGGAAAATTGAGCAAAGAAAATGGGATTCCATCGGGATTTCATTGTGGAATCCCATTTTCTTTGCTCAATTTTCCACTAATAAATAATATTCATTTCTGGTCAGTTTTTCTGTTTACGTTTGTTGCTAAATATATGGCGTATACAGGATATGTACTTGCCCACTGGTAATAGAAAAACGTCAGTGCAAAGGAAATATGACACTTACATGAATAAAAGAGAAGGAAAATACATTGGAACACCAAAGCAAAGGGTGAAAAATGTGGGCTAGGAATGAAAAAGGTCTTGTTCATCACTCTTGTCCTGGAGCATTCAGTAGCACAAATTAGTTCATTGGCCTTGAGGTAGCCATAGTCTGGCAACAACATATCAGTGACAGATCCAGGGGGGTCACACCGGATGTCCCCCCCCCCCCCTTAAATTTTTCTCAAAATAAAAGAAATAAAAAGAAAAAAATGAAAGAGGCCCGTATGTCCTTTAATTTTCGAATGTAGTGCCACCAGAATATTGTGCTGAAGCCCCCCCTTTCTTTTTGCTCGTCTGCTGATCAAACGCGGAAGTGGCACCAGAAATATTTTTGCTCCCCCCCCCCTTTACGGAATTCCTGGATCCGCCCCTGTATATAGCTATGTTCTGTTGATTGCCATTGATCACATTGAGAAACTTTGTACATATACTGTCAAACTAGAAACATTCACAGCATGAAAGGACTGCGAATTGGAGCTGATGGCCTTTTTCTATCCTCCACACTATATGTATGGGGGGGGGGGGGGGATCATTTAATTGCAGTAATATATGTGATTGCCTTCATTCAGAGTGATCAGAGACCCTCTTCTAAGATGTGATCCAGAAGTGGTTACTGGTATATACCTGCACAAGTGTCTTGTATCTCAGTCACCTATTCCATGCTGGGATAGTGTGGTTGTACAAGATACGCATATAGGAATGTAAATGATGAAACTAAAACGCATCTGTACCAACCAATCACTAACAAACTTGCTGCGGTGTCAACAGTATTTCTAACATTGATGGCACTCATCACCTCCTCTGCTACTATTTGAAAAAAAAAATTATAATAATAATAAAAAAAAACCAACCAAACAAATGAACAAAAATACCATAAGACAAACCAAAACAAAATAAGTATGTGGGTTGTAAGTTGGAGAGTGCAATGTCATGATTGGAATTAACCGCGGCATATATCATCTGAATCATGACACAGAACCACACTGTGTCATTGATTCTATTACCACATGGTGACGATTCAGAGTTGATCTCATTCTCCATCCTTGACTTAATTTGAACATTTCATTATAACTTTTTAAAGTTCATTTCTGCCATTTTCTTTCTTTCTTTTTTCTAATGCAATAGATATAAATAGAAGCAGTTGTCTTAAACAGAGTAACCCCGGAATAATAGTATTCCTTGGATTTGTGTCAACACTAGTTCATGTGTGCTCTTATCAACATCCTCAGGAAGTTACACTGTGACATTCTCTTACACTTCCGATTCCACATTTTGACAAATAAAGTTAAAAAAAATGCATTCTATTGCTTTCTGTGTCTGAAAAAGGATTTTTCCACCGAGCAGTCATAAATCCCAAAGCATGGGTATCACAGGGCTACAAAAACTTTGAAAAACACTAGCATTCAGAACTGTTACAATTCTTTTTTTAAAAAACTACTTTAGATATTAGTATTTTGTCACTGTACCTATTTTTTACAGTCTCATGTAACACATAATGCCACATTATGCTAATACTCAGTACAATTGTGTACATCATAAAAATGTACATTCACCATGACCATGTTATTCCTTACAGACTATGACCATGATTTATAGAACATTCTTCACTTGCCATGTACATCTCTGCATGCCTTCTATGACATTCACTGTAAGTGTTCCAACATTATTTGGCAATGCATATGATAATCATTCTGCTTATTCGTGTGACAAGAAATGTAAAATGATCTCCCCTTCTTGTCAGCAAACTGCCTTCTTTACTATTTACCTGTTAAATCATATAGTCCTACAACTGTATGTCATGAAACAGTTGCAAATGGAGCGTATACGATTTACAAAAAAAGAGAGAGAGAGAGAGAAAAAAAAAAATGCAAGCACTTCCTGGTATACAAACGACATCAAACCGATTAAGACCCAACAGTTAGGACTAATCTTTGCTGTTCATCATCCTGGTAAGCACATATTTTCATGTAAAGGCCACAGCTGTGGGGAATGATAAGATTTCTGTGTTTAAAAAAAAAAAAAGAAAGAAAGAGAGAAAAAAGGAATTTTCACATGAGATAAAGCCTTTGGGGACAGGGCAGTGTTTCAAGTTAATGACATATATAACTCTTGCCAGAGCCAAATTTGTTTTCTCTCATAATTGTTGATATTTTATTGCTTGTTCATGATGCAGTTACATGAATGTGGTGTCTGCTTGTACCAACTGCTATTAATGCATGTTCTGGTTGTACGTTGCCGTTCACAGTCTAAATTTTGTCCATGAAGTGCAAGCATTCTCCACAAGCCATGTTGATTGGAAATTTAATGGCAACACAACGTACACTGTACTACACACCCAAAGGAGTTCACACAAATTATTTAATTCTATCCCATACATTAAAATGTGTGTGATGTGCACGTGTGTCACCTTGTATTTTAATCATGGATCATTACGCTTTCTCTTTACAATGCCCATTGTAGACAGTGTGCCACAAACAATGGCCTGTACAGTGGACTCCCGTTATAACGAAGTCCTCGGGACCGGCAGTTTTCTTTTGTTATATCGAAATTTCTTTATAACCGAACAAATAAACAATAAAAATATGTAGAGTATATAATGTTGCGACCTGAATTTTTACTTCGTTGTAACTGGAACTTTGTTATAATCGTGTTCGTTATAATGGGAGTCCACTGTACTAACAAGGCAAGTGCCATATTGTGTCCCGCCCACAAATGTACCACAACACATTAATCTGTAAAAACCTAACTTGGATTGTTATAAAGTGGAATCAAGGCAAAGTGTTAGTACAACAAGAGCTTTGTACAACAAGAATTATTAACAGATACCTGAGGAAATGCTAAATATACTCACGTTGTAATGTTATGGCTTTATCCACAAATATTACTCCTTGCATGACAGCATTATAACATACATCAAATGCTGCCTAAGCCATGCAGCAGGACTGACTTGTCACATACAAACGTAGCATATTGAAATGACACCCCCACAAAAACAAGGAAAATGCAATGTAGCGTTTTGTGTGGTAAACTTGGTGTGACACAAGTTTGTGTTATGAGACTTATTGGCAGACTTTGCTGCTCAAATGTTAAAAGTCACCCAACTACCATAATGCTGAATATTTTGCTACAGTTTTACTTTCACAAATTTTAGGAGTAATAAAAGAAATAGGGAATTCAATAGCCCGCCAAAATATCACCCACCAGTTGAGTACCACGCAGAGAATGATGTATGTACATGCAACACGGGTAGGCAGCTGCTACAAGTGTACATGCACATTGCATGCATAGGTATATGTTTAAAATACCTGTTAAATTCTCTCACAACTCCCGATTCACAATATATTTAGTGTTCATCTAAGCCATCTGGTGAAGCAATATTTGTATTCTGACTATGTGATGGCATTCTTGTGTATTCCAAATTAAGAAAAGCCAAACAAAACACACAAACCAGGAACTCTCCTACAAAGACTTATTCTATATCTGACTTTGCAACTTTAGCTCAGCCAAAGTTTTTTTTTTTTTTTTTTTTTAAATCAAGAATGTGAAGGAATACCCATATTTTTTTTTTTTTTTTTTTGGGGGGGGGGGGGGGGAGGGGGTGTCAAGTGATTTTTTAATGCAGAGTTTACAATACTTTATTAGTTGTTTATCACTGACACTTTGGCCCGAATTCACGAAGGTGGTACAAATGAAACCATGGTCTAAACCATGGACAAAAACCATGGAACGCCAAGTGTCGCACGGAATATTTCGTTACGAAATCAGTCATTTCGTCGATGAAATGATTATTTTGTAACGAAATGACAACATTTTGTAACTAAATGATAATTTCGTTAATGAAACAGTTATTTTGTCGACGAAATAAACAATTTCGTAACGAAATATTCCGTGCGACACTTGGCGCTCCATGGTTTTTGTCCATGGTTTAAACCATGGTTTCATTTGTACCACCTTCGTGAATTCGGGCCTTTGTGTTCAATCTTTGGTACAAATACTCTTTTTAATAGCATATACGTTGTCTGTACGATTTCATTCAGTGGACTCATCCATGACAGAAAACCTGCAGGACTTATGCCAAGTCAGGTTCTTTCACTCTCTTTAATTGGTTCACTATCGGTCTCTTTCAGAATCAGTTCTATCATGTCATAAAAGTTGAAAACTGTGATGCAATGCATGATGTATCAGTTTGAGTGTTTATAGTTTCGACATAAAATGTGTTACGACCACAGACCGAAAGAGTTTCACAAGCTATAAAGGCACTGTAGGCAAACAGAACACAGTCAATGCTTGCCTGGCTTGGCTCAACTTCAACAACTATGGTGAATTACAGTCATCATCAAATCTTTCTTGGATATTACTGCACCTATATCCTGTAATGGCAAAATACTGTAGGAAAATCCCAGCTCAAAATTTGGCCACAACATTTATACTGATTGTCATATTTGTCACGCAATAACGTGAACACTTCTGATATACATGTCATGGTGCTCCCTACTGATTTCAGTCTTGCCCAAGTGCATACTTGTAAGTAGATTATACAGAGAGGTGTAAGAAAAGATATCCTATATCACCTCTTTGAGACCCACTCGAAGTGGTTGCAGCGAGCCTCGGGATTGTTCTTGTGACCCTCTGGGCGTCGACAGACAAAGAATTGCTTGTTGACGTTTGGCCCCGCCTTCTTGACTGTCCTTAGCACACAGGGTTCCTTGTGTCCCTTGCACAGGGGGGCTGCTGGGGGCCCCTTGAGGAGGTTTCGCCACTGGGAAGAGAGCTGCGAGCGAGCCTTCACCTTTGCATCAGATGCTTCTCCTGTTGCGTTCTTGTGGGATCCGGCCTCCGACTCGGGTTCGCTTGTCGAATTGCATGTCGAGCCAGGCTCCTCCCTTGTGTCCCTGCTGGAGTGCAATGGGTCTGTAGACTCTGGAGTTTTGACTGAATCTTGTAAAACAGCTGCATCACTGTCAATGCCACAGCTGACAGCTGAAGTGTGGCACACATCAGGCCCTACTCTTGTAGATGTAGTCACTACATTTCCTACAGAGGGAGTCCTCTGTTTGAAAAAGCTAGCTATATTGCCAGATTTGACACCCTTCTTATCTGTTTTGATTTTCTTGCTTGGCTTTCCGTTCAATGGCTGCGCGCCACGCTTTGCACTATGCATGAAACCTCCACCTTTTTGCTGGTCTGCACTGGCAAGGAGCTTCTCATGAAGTTCAAATTTCTTGGATGGGGAAACCTTCTGGAAAAAGCTGGACAGCTTCTGCTGCTTCCCGGAAAACTCGGGCATGAGCTTTGCACACAGGGGATGAAGCTGCTTGGCCGGGGAGCAGCGTCCTGCCAGGGTTGCCTTCACTGGGCAGTGGTCAGATCCTTCAAACTCCGGCATGATGTCGCAGTCTGTGAATTCCTCCACACAGAGCTTCTCGTCGGCAATGATGTAGTCGATCCTTGTCCCGTAGTTTGTCTGCCTGGCGCTGGTGACGGTGGACCAGCAGGTAAAGGCATCCTTCCGCTTCGGATGAAAGAAGCGGAAGGTGTCCACAAAGAGTTTACTCTCCTCCGGTCTCACTGCATCCCCTTCCAATAAACTGTCATCACCTCCAACAAAACTTTTATCTTCCTCATCTTTCTCTGCATCACCTTTACTCCTGGAGCACTCGCCATTCAGATGCTCTATTTCTCCTTCATCTTCCTCACCGGAGGGTGATGCGGAACCGTTCTCCTGAGAGGACTCTGGTGTTTCTTCATCTGCGATGGCTGTGGGAGAATGGACATCTTTGAGAAAGCCATCTAGCCACCTTCTGCTTGGGTGAGACTCAAAGTGGCCCTGTTAGTTTGTTTATTTGTTTTTAAAGACAGAGAGAGAGATAGAGAGAAATACAAAACAAGATAAAGCATATAAAGGATACAATGTTACATCCAACTTTGGAGGGATAATGTTTATTAACATTTTACACTAGCTTTGTGTCACGATTACACTGCAGGGCATGTTAGGATGGGGTTGACGATGTGGGCTCTCATGAAAAATTAAAGACAAAGAAAACTAAAAAACAACAACAACAAACAAACAATCGTTGAACAAGGGGACAATGTATTTTTACTAGCCCATTGCCATACAGATACTGTACCTTTTACAAAAGTGAGAAATATCAAATTACGTTTGCATAGGTATCACAAAATCTGACTTGCATGCACCAATGCAGCAAACAATTTTTATCAGTTCCACAAGGAAGTGATTATTGTAATTCCCAAATATGATAATCTAACAAAACATGCAGGGGAAAACAAAGAAATATTAACCATATAAAATTAACAAAAGATCTCCGTTTTGCAAGAAGCCCATTAGTTCTTCCTGTATTCTAAGCACACAGGATTGTGTTAAGAATTGAGAGATACATGTATCTGAGACAACTTGTAAAATGTACATATATCATACACTGTTGAAAAGAAAAATACAATTTGTAGGCTAGCATGAAGGAAATGATGATGTTGAATAATATTCAAACAGCCAAGCATATTGCTGATGATTATGATAAGCGTCAACCATACCGAATATTGAATAAATCTGACACTAGAAGATTAGCACACTGGCACTAGCTGAAAACTCAGATGGCAAATCAAGGGTGAAAAGAAAGAGATACGGTGGACAGAGCAGTTTAAAAAAGGAAGATCCAGGCAGTTAACCCCATGTGATGAGATTGATTATGATAAAGTGATATCAGTAATCATAATTCTTAGCTAATTTTTCATAGTAATCATAGCATTACTACAATTCCATAAAATCAAAAATTTGCTGAAGTAATGGACAGAAAAGTTCTCACACATACACATACACTCAGTCCTAAAAGAAATAGAGAATAATCTGAAACATTTACTTCCCCATGAAAATAAATCAGTAAAACCAATACAACATGAAGCATAACCTACCTTACTCTCATCTGGATTGCAGTGGTCTATGCGTCTGTGAGAAGCATTTACATCACCAACAATAATCACTGACCTACAATGTAAATTGAGAAATGAAAGCAAAATAAAACCACAAATGGATCATCAACAGCAAGTTTTCATGACATGGGTAACAAATTAAATTTTCAGTTAGAACACTAGAAAGGTTGTCATATTATATTGGATTGCCTTGGTTTCATGAAGTCATATTTCAGTTTATAATCCTGCAGCAAACTGGACAATGGTAATAAATGAAATGGACGGTCTCATAGTGAGTACTGTTTGTCGGTACAAGTGTACCCATTATCATGAACAAGAATACAACTCAATTTCATTGAACATTACAAGAATATTTTTACCCAAAAGATTTTTCAACATTACTGATGTGGTACAACTCACTCGATATAGTGAGCTAATTTCAGAAGCTTGTAATGAAATTTCTTAAGTATGAGAGGACTTGATCACTAAAACTGCTTTTATTACTAATATCATTTGCTTTATCTGTTGTGAGATTGATACAATGGGAAAGAATGTGTGACTTTTTCATACAAACTAAAATATTCATGGTCAGACTCACATTTTGTGCGTATCACACACATAAAAAACATGTGGTGCGTGTCGCAACTCATGTTTACAAATTTACTTTTACTTTCTGTGTTACTTTGTATTTGACACAAAAATGTCAAAAGGAGAACTTGATCAGTTGCAAGCGGGGCTCAATGTGTCATGACCATACTGGCAGCTGTAGTCCTACTTGTGTGTATTCAGGTATGGAAGCAACCTCTGAGTATCCGTTCCAGTGGGATTTTGTTGCAGCAAGAAAAGTCTTATGGTCCTGATAATCTTGTTAAAATGGGGTTTGCCTACAGGTATCAGCACATGAATTCTAGACTCTGAAATTTTGTTCTGCACACTGTAAAGTAAAGATTTGCAAACAGAAACTCACTTCCCAGCTTTGCACAATGCCTCTGCTCTAAGCTGTAAGGCCCGATAGAATCCAAGCTTGTAGCTCACCCTCTCCTGGTTCTCAAAGTCAGCACGAGGGCAGTAGACATTGATGATGACGAGATCAAACACTTTGTCTGCTTGGTCCCTGTGAATCAGATATAAAGAGCATGTGCACTGCTAAACCTCTAGAGGGAGCTCTTCACAATAATTTTGAATTATACTACAGGAAGTGGTGCACCAATAAACTCATATTCAAGCTATCTGTGGAAATGCATTCTCTTCACAGTCTTTCATCTAATCCTTTTTTTTTAAACAGAAAATTATTACAAACACTTTCTCTCATTCTCTCATTCATTGTAAATACTTTAGAATTCGATTTTTCTTATTTTTCTCAAAGATGAATTGAAATCATCTTGCCACTGATGAAGACACGGTGAAGGCACATTAAAGCCAATGTATATATAATGACATATTTTCTTATGCTTTTACATTATATGTACATATTGGCCATGAGTGTATGCATTCACCTTTTCTTTATTTGTGCAAGGAGAAAAGTTTTCACTGCCAGAGCAGATAGCCATAATCATCTTCTTCTGAATTTGCAAATATACCAACAATATACCAACAATGGGTACATACAACATAATGAAAAGGTAGGAGGGGATATAGAGAAAGGGAAGGGAGAGAACAATTTATTCACATCCTACAATGACTTACATGTAACGATGCTCCGTTATGATAGTTCGACCCTCTGCATCAAGGGCTTTGAGCTCTTCCTCCGTGAATGATGACTGGTCACCATAGTGACCGACAACATCATGTGACAGTTGTTTGGACTTGGAAGACAAAAGTCCAGTGATGCCTTCTTCTGCCAGAACCGGGGTGTAGTCATTACGACAGTATGTGACCACCCCTAGGTACAGTGATATAAAATAGACAAGTCATTGCCTCATTATCTGATATCAAATTGAGATGCTCACACATTTATAGTGCACTAAGAATTCAGAACTCTTGGTTTGGAAAGCTGCAATAAGTTTGGTAAATGTGGTTCTGTGGGGAACCACTTTGCTGAATCATATTACAATATGATATCACTGACATCAAATATGAAAATGGTTGCCCACAGATTACAAGGTGAAGATCGGGTGGGGTGGGGGTAGGGGGAAGGAGTTTATGAAACAGATGGAAGAGGATCAAGAGATAAAACAAAACAAAACAAAACAAAACAAAACAAAACAAAAATAAAACAAAACAAACATAACAAAAGTACGAGGAAGACCTACAAAGAGGAGGGAAAAACAAAAAGAAACACATGATATAAGATACTAGTATCAAAAGAGAAAGACACCTAAGCAACTACCTAGAATATAAGGTCTTACCTGAGTATCCACTTCTTTTCTTGGAAAAGCTGAAGTAGGCATTGTAGTTCTCAACATTCACTATGTCATCATCTAGTTGATCACCTGTGATAAAATGAAACAGAGGAATCTCAGTCACTCATATTGCCTTGATATTTCTAGACTGTTCACTATCTACAAATTCAAGAAGCTATTCAATCCTGGAGATGAGTAAATGATGGTTATGGAGAGAATATTTTTCATACAAAATGCTTGTAAGCAGGAACTACACGTATAAGTGTAACTGCACGGATGAATATTTGCTGACATTCACTGAGAGGGCAGGCCCTTCTTGGAAAGAGACAAAATGTACAACAATCCTCAGACTAAAAAATGCAGATCTTCCACTAAACACAAGTTTTGTGCTCTAACACTGTTACTGCTCTGATGGACTTCACACAGACTGAATGATTAAAATCAGTCATAACATTCTTAAAATTTGATTATTATTACATCCTTTTCTGCAACAGTTTTTTTTTTTTTTTTACATGAAGAACATGTGTAATTTATCTTGTCCTGTTTTCCGAGGTTGATGATCTATCCGCAAAAAAAACAAAACAAAAATATTCCTTTTTACATTTACACATCACACATGTAAATAGCATACCGTACCATAAGATAGAATACTGCCTTTTTACTGGGGGAGATATAATTGAAAGGGTTGAATGATGTAGTGTATCCTCACGATTGGACTTGTGGAAGAATGCATTTATATGGAAAGTTGGAGATGATATGCATGGTTGAAAGTTAAGGAGCACTTTACAGCCAATACAGAGATGAACTTGTCGAAGAGCCTCCAAGACAATGTTGTGTTTACCTGTGTTTACTCCTGCAGGCTTTCAGGCTCTGACTTACAGCTACAAATTGTTGGAATTCTCCACATGTTATTTCTCTTTTGTGTACATTTAAACTTAACTCACATTTGCTTCAATACTGTATGGCTCTCTGTATGACTATGATTCCTTCATGAACAAGGAAAAAGAATTCAGGATGCGAATATTAAAACAAGACCCTGATGTGAAAGCCTAAACTGAGATATATTGAAAAAAAAAAAGAAGAAGAAGAAGAGAGAAAAAAAAGGTTCAATCAAAAATCAGTTTTTAGTGAGTTGGAGTTGCAGGGTTATCAACTGTTCCTACTAAATGAGTTTGATCGTTCTCAGCATGGAGTGGCTATTTATATGAGGAACCAAAGCACATGTTATCTGGTAGACATGAATACCTGTCGATTTAAGGAATCGGTGAGGGTACAGATGGAGATCAAGAACAAGATTCTCGTCATTGGATGTACAGATCCCATTCAAGTAGTAGGGAGAATGACCAGGAACTTTGAAAATTGCTGAACAAAGTCTATGTAAGAGGATTAGATCCCGTAAGTGTGGGAGACTTTAATTACAAGGACATTGACCAGAGCACAAACAAGACCACAGGGTGGGAGTGAGGACTCTTCCAGTTTTCTTGACTGTGTAAATGCTCTTTACTTGTCTCAGCATGTGCAGTCACCAACTATATACAGGAGAGGGTGCACCCCTCAGCTTACTTGATTTGGTCTTAAAAAACGAGAAAGAGTTGTTCGCTCTTTTAACCCGTTGAGGACGAGTCCCGAGTATACTCGGGAAGGTGTCTGTGGGAAATGCGTATTGTAGCAAAAATCAGTCCGTCCTCAACGGGTTAAGCTATGATGCACCTGTTGGACAAAGTGACCATATTTCTCTATATTTACAGCTGCTGATTGGGTCAAATGAGGAAGAAGGAGAATCACTCAGTAGAAGTTACTACCATGCAGATTATGACAACACAAGAAAATCACTGAATGGGAATATATCGGGATTAACTGGAAGAAGACACTTGGTGATCTTAACAATCTTTCAGGAGAGGAGACCTGGAATTTCTTTGAGAAGTCACACCAGAAATGCACTAAGACCTACAATAGAGGCAGTGGGAAAACAACCTGAATGGTTAAATCATCACTGTAAGAAAGCAACTGATCTGAAACACAAATCTAGGAATTAGCATCAGAAGAGCAGATCTGTCACTGATTGGACCACTTGTGTTTAACACAGGAATATTGCTTCATCAGAAGTTAAGAAAGCCAAGTTGGACTTCGAAAACAAATTAATAAGTAGCTGATGAAGTCAGAGTCAACTTGAAGAGCTTTTGAAGATATGTGATGAGTCAAACCAAAGTTAAATGTGGAATTCAAGAACTGTTGAAAACAGATGGATAATGGGCTAAAGATGATCAGGAGAAAACTGACACACTTAATTCCTTCTTTGGCAGCGTTTTCACTGAAGACGATGTGGCATTAATCCATGATATGCCCAGGAGAACTGCTGCAATGCTCGACAATGTGGAATTTACCATAATGTTAATGCTCTGCTTTCCAACTTGGACATCAACAAATCCTCAGCACCTGATGAGATACATTCTACAGTCTTGAAAAAGCTGCATGGCACAGGCTGGCTGAACCTCTCTAAGTTATCTTAACTCTAAACTGATGAGAGGAGGAAAAGTTCCAGGTGTTTGGATAAAAGGCTCATGTTGTGCTACTTCTTATGAAAGGAGAGAGAAGCGACCCCTCAAGCTGCAGACCTGTTAGTCTAACATCAATAGTGTGCAAGGTCAGAAAAGAATTGTGAGAAAAGTCCTGTTGGAACATTTAGAAGAAAACCTACTCACTGATAATCAACATGGATTTCATTCTGCAAGGTCATGTGGGAAGCAACTCCTTAAGGTTCTGGAAAAGTAGACTTCAGAGATAGATAATGGTCATGGTAATGAATGTGTCTACTTGGACTGTAAGAAAGCATTTGACACTGTTTCTGATAAATGCCTGCTTTGCAAGTTATAAGCCTACGGCATAACAAGGCATGTCCTTCGCTGGATAGAAGTATCTACTTGACAGGAAGGTCACAGAGAGTCAATCATCAATGGCAAGCTGTTGTCACCACAACCAGTATCCAGTGGGATCCCCCAGGAACAAGTAGGTGTGTTGGGGCCAGTGCTCTTTCTCTGCTTCATAAATGATCTGCCAGAAGAAGTGACATCTGAAATTAAATTGTTCGTTGACAATGCCAAAGTATACCATGCTGTTGATACTTAAGTCAAACTGTCAAAGTGAAGCAGAACGCTTGTAATACAAAATGACATTCATGCTGTCTCAGCCTGGGCTGAAAAATTATGAAAATTGCAGTTCAACATCACAAAATGCAAGGTTGTTCACTATAGAAGACAAAATCAACAGTGTGACTACACAATATCATGAACTGGAGATAAAAGACAAAGTAAGAATACCTGTAGCTGAACAAGAGAAAGACTTCAAGTACAATAACCTTTGATTCTGCACTTACACAGTTTGTACGTTCTCTGGCCATGTACGTGTAGCTGAGATTATCATGAGATTATCCTTTGCCAGCTTGAATGAAAGAGGATGGCTTTTAAAAGCTCTACAAGTCTATCATCAGACCCACACTGACACTAGAATATTGCAATGCAGACTGGTGTAAAATTGAAAAAAAAGGAGATGAGGACTTATCAAAGAAAGTGCAGCAAAGAGCCACAAGACAGCTTCCACATCTTCACTACCTGGAGTATCCAGAAAGATTGAAAGCTGTGACAAAGAGCAGAGATTCTCTGAATCTACAACCTCATGGAGTCATGCATGGGATTGATCATCTTGATGTACGTTTTTTTTTTTCTCAATTGGTAGAGGGATCCAGAACCAGAGTCCACAGCATGGAAGTTTATAGAAGACCAAGATCCAGATAATTATATGTCACATCACAAGTCCTTCTCTGTTTATGGTTGCAACAATTGAAAGTCCTTGTCAGACACAGCAATCGTGCAATTAGAGAATCAAGTGTACATCAGTTCAAAACTTATTGTAAAAGTGCATATTTTCGCAACTAATTTTTTGCCCTCAGCCCAGTAAGAAGAGTTACGCGTGTTTAAGTATGGGAACATATGGCCAGCAAAAATTTTTCATGTGCTTTTATTTTCATAATGCTTTTTGCTTGTTGCACGAAATGCGAGAAAATTTCCACTTTTATAGTATCATATATCCTGGAACAACCATCTCCTATAACGAGGCTAAAGTACAGCCCATATCAGAGGAATGACAAAACCTGGAGAGGAAAATAAGCAAACTAGTGCTTTACATCTACATCAAGTGAACAAGTAACGTTACATTGCAAGTACAAGCTCCAAGATCTTGATGAGCTGGAAGTGAATTTTTATAAATTAGGTTGTCAGAGCAGGGGCGGATCCAGAATTCCATAAAGGGGAGGCGCCTTTACAAAATTAAAGGGGGGGGGGGGTGCAAGCCCCCCCCATTTTTTTCTTTTTATTTCTTTTGTTTTGACAATAGAGGGGGCACGTGCCAGGTGTGCCCCCCCCCCCCCCCCCCCCCCCTCTGCCTGGATCTGCCACTGCAGAGCTCTAGAATTTCACTATCTTCAATAACGTGAGCTTAACAACACTGCATTTATTCACCACCATTGTACTAGTAACACTAATTTTAATTAACAGTGCAGTGACATAGACAGTCCTGCTCCTACATACACTTATTATGCTTGGAGAGGGTTTGAAAGAGCAGGGCTATCAACTAAACACTATAAACAGTAAACTGTCTGTCTTGTTGTTTGTTGACATGATTCACTCACGTGTAAGTTTAGTCTCCTGCAAGCAAATCACTTCAGCGTCCAAGGAATCAAATAGCTGTCTGAGTGGTATCTTGCATGCTCTTATTCCGTTGATATTCCATGTTAGCACTTTCATGTTGAAATATAACTGTTGAGATTTTACAGTTCAGCATAACCGAAAGATAAAACAGCGAGGGCCTCCGGTCTGCCTGATTGATGCCTTGTTGAGGCTCTACTGCGCAGCTAGGTTCGATCACACGGGACGCTACGGCGCGGCGGCGTCTGGTCAGGCCGTAGCTGAAGACTGGCCGTATGCTTGCTAGGCGCTGCCAGTGGGAAAATCCCTATCTCGTGCGTGGTAGAAGGAAGACGCAGGCACTAGGCACTGTTACAATGGATTCTGCGAGAGATCGCGCACTCTGCGCTCTCGTTTGCTGTTTTCTTTATACTATGTGCCTGATTGGACCGAACAGAAGTCGGCCGTTCTTTGTAGCCAATCGCGTACGGCGTTTTAATTCCGTGATACTGGCGTCCCCAAGCTTCGCGCGGGCCGCTCAATATTACTGCTAAGCATCCAGGTAGATTTCGGGTTTTATCTGTCATTATTTTAGAGCGATATTCAACTTGGTCACAACAGTCTCAACGCCATCCCGGCCAGAATAGAAGAATGCCACCAATCAATCGTGATCCATCAAAGCTGACGATTAGCCAGCTGAAAGCAGAGCTAAAGAAGCTAGGAGTTGAGCCTCCTGTAAACGTCAGAAAAGCTGAATATGTTCGGCTGTACACTGCCAGCATCCAAGACTCACGCAGCCAGAGAGTCGGCAGGGCCACACCGAGGATACCGATCAAAACCCAGCAGCGGTCAGAGTTTTCGAGTGATGATGACGAGCCGCAGTCCACCTCTAAAATGCAAAAGGTGAGAATGCATCACTGGCAGGGATGTATACCCTAGAATACAACTTACAGACGAATATTTCAGAAAGAAAAATTATGACGAAGTTATTGTAATTTGAAGTGAAAACAGCAGTGAGTGAGCATTGCCTTTACAGTGCAGTGCAGTGTCACTTTGAGTGTGTGTGTGCATGCGAGTGGTAGAAGTCTAGTAATGTGTCACACTTTATAGTGGTGTGTATCGGTCCTGTGTTATGTTGCAATGTTGGTAACTGTCTCTGTTGTTGTTGTTGCCCATTGTTGGTGCTTAAAGGCACTTCATTCAGTTTTGAATATTTACGGCTTTATTTAATTCTAATCTGTAGAGATTCACACTCAATTATTTTCGGAACAAAAGAATAAACAAGATCCTCTTTTCCATTGTTTAATACTAATAATACATAGACAATTGAGCTGATCTAAAATACGTAAATAATAATGATAATAATTTGGTGCGGGGAGCAATATCTGCACGCCTAACGTTAGACGCTTGATGTTCGGTTGAGACAGAGAAGAACGTGAACACCTCCTACAAAACTAGCAAAATCTGGTCAGCCCGGCTCGGTGTATGTTGAGCAGGGCTTCTCGGTCGCGGTCGTGTACACTGTAATGAATGACCTAGACCACTCATTTACCAACGAGGGCGCTATACCCAACACATTATTTGCGAAGCAGTTTCCTGATACATGTATCATAATACACCAGAACAAAACTAACTAGGCCTATTGTATTTGTAGATACTTTGTACAAACAGATAAACCTAATACTCTATAGCGGGTAAGTGCCGTGCAGTGCAGTGCATCAAGTGATATGTACAAATTCTCCTGAGCCAACCCTCTTACCAACTCGGGGGTTGTTTCACAAAGAATTGAAGTCAATTTTTATGGTAGGCTGTCTGTGTCTTTTCAATGATATAAACTTCCTTAAAAGAATAAAATTTTTGGCAACTTTTTCAAACATATCTACATCAATTAATAAAAAGTAAGGGACCATTTTGGATTTTTTTTCTGTAAATTTTGATAACAATTTGAAGTGGATTCTGAAAACATTAGATAAAGCTGAAAAGAGAAACCAACGGCATACCATAGTTTTAAGTCGATCTTAACTTTTAAGTTCGACTTTGTACACCCCCCTCAGCAACTTTCCAATACTTACATGTACATGTTTGGGCAAGTGTTCTACAACAATTTGAAAATCTGCTTGCCCAACTGGGCAAGTGGTAAAATAAATGTAGCACCTTGCTGTTGGACCAGTAACTTTTTCAGGAATGGACTCAGTAAAAAATAGAAAAACTGGGTACCTACTGGTCTAACAGACGGGTCGAACCAGTAAACAAATGGGTTAGTGTGCAGCCCTGTCTTGAGGGATTATGAAAGAAATTAGATATTTCAGCTGTTCTTAAAACAGAGGGCTGAATTTGAGACATGTGCTTCAGGGTAATTATGGCCCCCTATGAGGCTATAGAAAAGCATTATTTTACTGTGAATATCTATGGAAGAAAGATAGAAGATGTAGTTTAAAATCACAGTTAGCATGGTTCATTACCAGGATTTATCAAATAAACATACAGTATAATCAATATTACAATGTATAATTTTAGCTTTGTTTTGGATATTACATGCTCTCATTCATAGCACTTGTATGGATTTTCTTCTCATACCTTTCTATAAAAGGTGGCCACAAATACCCCAACCACAAGTTTATACTTTCTTTTTGTATATAATTCAACTGTAGGTTTATTCATTGACTGTGTATTCAAATAATTAGAATATTATTTACCTTTTTGTAATATAATGGTAGCAAAGAAAACATGAAAAAGGGTGATGTAATTACCCCAATCTTTCTTATATTTTGTGTGTCATTTGTCTCTTCTTTGTGATAGGCTTCAAAGTCCTAATATTGCCATCATATGTTACAAAGTCTAAGAAAGAATTGAAGAAACCCAGATCAGAATGAAGTCTGCTGACATCACATGGCCTTTTGACACTTGTCAGCCATGATTGAATAGCAAAGTCAAAGCAATTTAGGGGATCCACGTAGACCAGATCTACAGGGTTTCCCAGACTCTCAAGTTCAGTATCTAACTGTTAGAATACCAAATGTATCTTGCACTTCTAATAGAGAAATCTCTATCCTGGAAATGTGGAGTCTAAGCTATGTCAAAAAAAAAAAAAAAGTTTTTATGTTCCTTTCCATGCTCCATTATGAGAAGCACTGTCTAAGCTCAAGCTCTGTGGGATCTAAGTCTATTCTTGAACAAGACTTTCATTCATGTGTATTTAAGTTAATTTCAAATTTGAGGGATACCAGTAGATAAAATATTGGTGCTTCAAGAAGAAAAGTAAGCAAAAATGCTTTTAATCAAGTTTATACAATATTAAAGTACAAGTACTGTATTTAACAGAAGGGAAAGCTAATATTCAAATTGGGGGGGGGGGGGGTAAGATTTGTTACACTTCAAAGTGATTGTCTTCATTCTCTGTGACTAGCTGGCATTGTTGGATATGATACCACATTATGTTCCCATTTTCAATGTATGTAAATAATGCATTCAGGCCTTCATAGTACATTGAGGAAACATCATTGCAATTAAACTATTGGACATCAGCTGACACAAACTATAATGGATGACTTGCCTGTAAAGAGTGATTCTAATTGATCTGTACAGGAGTGTGAATCACACATACATCATGATTTAATGCAATTGTGAAAGAATCTAATATTTTTCAGAGTCCATTGTTCATTCAGAGAAGATTAAGTACAACTGTAAGCCTTGTACATGCATGGCAAAGTAATAATTTGAGTTTCCTTTACAGACCATCCTAGTACTGTATTCAAGAAAAAAGTGGTTCAGAAAAAAACAAATGTCAAGGCAGGGCAATGCCTCTGAAATTCATGTAACATTAGGTGCCTATATGTGTTTTCTCCTATTTCCTTCATAATTTGTTCATACTGTTGCCATTGGTCGTAGTCATGGGCATTTGATTTGACTACAGTAGAACTCAAACAGTTGTCGAAATATTAGCCTTGCTTCCATTGAATTACGTCATGTACAAGTGCTGTAGTTACAGTGTATCAGCTGTAATTACTGGCAGTTGCTGTTCATAACAAGTAACACTGTACTTGTTTCATTACAGTACCGGTATTTTTTTCCCCCGTAGTTATCCAAGAAAGAATATCAAAATCTGGTATAAAGTGTTGGGAGCTTGACATATCAAATGTTGAACATGAAATTCAAGCAATAATAAAGTTCCATCTTACTCTCTTGTGTCATGTTAACACACGATAATGTCTGAATCATGAGTTTAGTTCAACCCCCTCCCCCCCCCAAAAAAAAAAACACCCAACAACAACAAAAACAAACAAAAACAAAAAGCAATGAAATCTGAAGCTGAAAAATAAAATGAGATGTACAATCTTTTTTTCTTTCTTTCTAGGAGCAAATATTCATCCCCTATTTTTAGCTCACCTGAGCCAAAGGCTCAAGTGAGCTATTGCGATCGCTCTTCGTGCGGCGTCTGTCGTGCATCGTCCGGCGTCCGGTGTCCGTCGTGCGTAAACTTTTTACATTTTCATCTTCTTCTTGAGAACCCCATGACCGATTTTCACCAAACTTGGCAGGTAGCATCCCTAGGGGGATAGGATGTAAATTTGTTCAAATGGGCACCATGGCCTACCTGGGGGGGGGGGGGGGGGGGCCCAGGGGGGCCCAAACACCCTAAAAACACCCTTAAATTAAGGAATCTTTAAAAATCTTCTTCTCTAGAACCAGAAGTGATAGGGCTTAGATGATACTACATGTATGAGTTAGTACATTGATGACTGTAGTTTCAAGTTTGTTCATGGGGTTGGCGGAATCAGGGGTGCCCCCCCCCCCCCCCCCCCTTGGGACCCTGGAGAGGGGATGGGGAGAAGTCCTACAGTTGTAATGGAGCCTGAACTGTACATGTTCATCTTCTTCTTGAAAACCTCATGATGAATTTTGACCAAACTTAGCAGATAGCATCCCTAGGGGGATAGAATCTCAATTCCTTCAAATGGGCACCATGTCCCTCTTGGGGGCCCCCTAGGCCCCCCCTCCTTCACATTACGGAATATTTAAAATCTGCTCTAGAACCAGAAATGATAAAGCAAAGTTAATACCATGAGTTTGTACATTGATAACTTTAGTTCCAAGTTTGTTCATTGCAGATCCAGGGCTGCCTGCCCCCTCCCCCCCCCCCTCCCCCCGGAGTTGAAGGGGGGGGGGGGATCCATATGCAGACCTAAGTTTCCAATGTTCTCAGGTAAGAGTGTGCAAGAATGCATGGAAGGTGAAATTGCGATACTCAGGTGAGCGCGTGACCCCCAGGTCTCTTGTTTTCATTTCAAAATAATATCTCACCCATAAGATTAAAGTTTTCTTAATTTGATATTCAGTGTATCACTAGAATCTGTTCACTTCTTGAATTTCTCTTTCTATATGAAATAACCAAATGGCGGATCAATCCTGACAATGCAGTTTGATTTCAGACCTTGAATTTTACAAATCTGAAATTAAGTTCACATTCTATCATTCTTATGTCAATTCTTTTAATGTATTCATTATAATACACTGCTACACGTGCATGTACATTAAATATCAAGAAAATTTGATTTTTACCCTTGCCTTCACAATTAGGCCAGACAACTTGGGCAAAAAAGTGTATTTCATGTATTGTAAATTGAGACTTGTGATATTAAAGGGGCATAGTCCCGGTAGTGTAGAGGGCGCTGTTGATGATACTGCCGATCACCGTTAGCATTGATATGAAGATTACCGAAGTTGAGCTGTCATCAAGAGTAAAGTGCGAGGTGTTGCTAAGTAACGTTGCCTTCGTTGTCTTCTCTGCGCATCGCGCAGTCTGTAGTAATGCCAGGGTGCGTGCATATATGTGCTTCTTATTATGACATCACAAAAGAAGTTTGCTGAAGCTGTCTTCCCCCTCAGCCGAATCATGAGCCGAACTGTGATCGGACCACTGACTACAGTGAATTGGACTTCTTCGGACTCGGGGAAGTGGGCCAAAGTGTAAGCGCCAAAGAGGAGTCGATAGCGTACATGTAGGTCTCTATAGGAAACGTGCGCCGTACGCCCGCGTACGCATTTGACTAAAACACCGGGACCATGCACCTTTAAAGTGATAGTGTGATGCTGAGGTTGGACTGTAGTATACAAAATGCTTTACCTTTGTGGTTAAAACTATGGGCAGAAGTGGCTCCTAAATAATACTATTCACTGAGGGGAGCAGCCAGTATAGTGATTAGTACTTTTGGAGGCTTATAGTTTTAACCAGAAACTAGAAATTAGCCAGAGTATGCTTGTTTTATATTTCTTATTAAAAATTAAAACAAAACAAGGAGAAAACATGCATTGAGAAATCATGTGGTAGATGCAATGTTGTGGAGGGATCCTACACTGACCGTATGAAGCACGGCATGATGTCAGAAATGCTTTGTGGCATAATTTTACATAATTATAATACAATACGTAGTTTACTACGTGTATTTGGAAAATGTTGTCTTAAAAAGTGACATCATTTTGCAAATACATGTAGTATGCCATGGAGGCTCAAACATGCCAACATTAGGATATACGCATAGCTGAAAATACCTATAATCACATGAAGCTTTTTTAACCAATCTGTAGTGGGTAAATTTTTGGTCAAAAATATAAAAATAAATACTTACAATTTAAACCGACTTTCACAAGATCACCATTTGATGTTACTGAGTAGTGTCAGGGGTGATGGTCGTGCTCATACATGACAACAAATGTATTAGAAGTGACAGTAGGGCCTACTTTTTTTTGTTGTTCCATATTAATTATTTGCTCTTCATGCTGTTATGGGACATTCCCACTACACTGAAGCTTGATTATTCATTTGAGCTCACAACATGTGTATCATTGTGCATGGGATTTACTGTATTTGATAAATTTTCCAAATTTACAGTCATTTTTTGTTGTTTTTTATTCTTTCATTTTACAATGTTGCATGTACACACATGTTTACTTCATATCATCATTTATTACTGCAGAGTGCAGAGTTTGTTTGTTTGGTTTTTTTTTAAAGGGATGGGTGTGTATGCACCTCCCAAACTTGTTGAGAAGAGTTTTAGCAATTGTATTTACCTTTTCTGCAAAATGCAATGTAAGATCTTGTATTCGCTAAAGACCTCTATACTTACTTGAGTTCGGACATTTCTGAATCAGTAGAATTTTAAATGAATTGCGTGTGAAATAATGAAGCTACAGCCTTTTGATAGAAAAAAAAATAAAGCAGTTAAAAAATACAATATATGCAGGGCTCAACATTGATCTCTTTCTCTTGTGGCTTGTTCAGGACCTTTAGACCTTTAGATTCAAAATTTTGGTGGCCAAAAATAAAAGGAAATCAAAATATCCATTTCCAATCATACAAACTGTACAACGTGTAGTTGCCCTTTCAGACTGCCAAAAGATATAACTGTTTTGGTGGCCCGACATCAATTTTTTAGTGGCCCTGGGCCACCAGGCCGCCACTAATGTTGAGCCCTGGCACTTTAAGTGTCTCAGGTTTGAAGAATTCAAACAATAGATATTTAGTGAAAACATTTTTAAAGCATTTTTTACCTGTGCACAGCTGGGTAAGATGAATTTTGCATATTCTTGATTCCACAGAATCAGGACATTGATTACTGGAACGTATTGCATGCAAATTTATTTGTTTGCTTTTGTTTTTGTGCTTGCTTCTGTTACTCGAAATGTGCAAAAATTTCCACGGTGTCATAGACAGTGGTGTTGCCATGCCGTTCATTCTCCTTCTACTCCATACAAAAACACAATTTTTTTTTGCCTTTCTTGCCATCAATAAATCACTATTGCCATCATCAGAATCACAATTATTGTTAGAAAATACTTTCCAGCAAAATTGAATATTAGAATATGGATAATACTGATTAGAAGAAAGCACCGCAAATTTGTTACTAAAAGAAATTACAAAGGCAAGCAGAAGGTAACTTACCAGTAATGGGCCCCGTTGCAAGAAAATTGCAATCAATTGCAAATAATTGCTAATTTTGAAACAACCATTCTGATTGGCTCAGGGCCTGCCCTATTAGGGAAACATGCATGCAACAATGATTTTGATTGGCCAGTGACAATCAGTTGCAAGTTGCGTTTAAACGCAAAGTTTCTAGCAACGGGTCCCAGAAATGAATATGATTTATTAGTGGAAAATGAGCAAAGAAATGGGATCCCGTTTTCTTTACTCATTTTTCCACTAAACGAAATTCCATCATCTGATGGTATATTCAGAATTATGATATTGTAGTGTGTGTGTGTGTGTGTGTGTGTGTGTGATTGATTGTATGAGGGGCTGATTTGAAGGGCTTTGGCATTTCAGCCTACTGTACCAAGTTTGTAGTGATAGTAGTCTAGTTACGATTTCATGCACAGATTTAAAACTTTACATGCCAACTTGCACATTCTAATTGCACTCTCACAAATATAGGCCTACAACAAATACATACCGGTAATAACCAGACGAAATTTGTACAGATGATTATGAAAACAGAGATGTATGAAGAAGCTTGAGGATATCCCCATGGCATGAATATATGCAGTGTACATACTTTTTTTGTGTAGCCTTTGACAGGTTGTTTGCATTGAACGTAGTAAATGGCTGTACATACACTTGTAATGCAACAGAGCCTATGGTGGAAGATTCATCTATGGTGTCTAGTTTTGTAGACTATTAAAATAATCACTGGGTTTTCCCTCTTCCTGTGCGGCTGGGTTTGGAGTTTCCCCACTGAAGGGCAGAGCACCATTGGTTGGCTGTAGGTCCATTGGTTTGAGAGACCTGCTTTCATTTTCTTTTCTACGTACGCTCTGAGCAGTCGCTGGCAGCCATGTGGGGAGTATCGTCTTAATATTTTTAATATCCTAGGCACTCTCGGTCTGCCTCTTCTCAGTAAAGGGAAACACAGATACTGGAGTCCGTATTCACAAAGAACAAATTTCTGTCGGTGTGATTTGTGACTTGACACTTCAGTGCAATGTAAGTACGATATTAAGTACTTTGTATAGTGGGACGTTTCATTCTTGCCTCATGGTATGATTCGCATTACATGCAGAAACACAAATGTTGGGTACCGTGCATCAGAGTTTTAAAGAGCAAGTTACATTGTTAGTGTTTTTGTTTTGATTTTTTTAGATGTGTACTTTTGTCACAGGAGCTTAGACCATTTCTGTATGTCCTTCATGATTGTAGCAAAAATAAAAATACAAAAATTAGATGACAAGGAAGCATTTAAGTGACTGATGCTCCCAGAGAACCATGTCACATGCACACGTTTAATGTATACCAAGGGTATTTGGTTTATGGGATGTAGGGTGCAAAATGAATTTTCACAACCATATACCTGGGTAAGTGATTATGGATTGATAAACTACTGTATCTACTCATATCCTTACATTGCACTGTACACATATTTGTTTCTGTTTTCCCATTGACACGATGTCTCTCTCAAGTGCTTTCGCACTCCAATAGTCTCATCCTACTTGTATACCTCACCATTCACACTGCACACTCTAGATACTGATGTGTGATAGCTGTAAACAGCAGAAGACATTCCAGAGAAGTTTTGATACCAATCACACATACCCGTACGGTACAAAGACTGCGCGAAACAGAACACAAGCCCTGTTTCGTTCTGTTCACGTTCAAGGATAGTGAACCGTGATAATTCTCAATGGCACACATTCATATGCCACATGGTACAGAGAGAAAGAGAGGGAAAGAGAGAGAGAGAAGATACAGAGTGTGAGCCTGTGAATTATATTGGGACCACAGTACAATGTATATTGAAGATATTCTTAGTACGATATGTTGACAATTAAGATTGCGTCGGTGAAGTTTTGTGTAAATTTGCGCCAAATGATAGTCCTCAAAAAAGGACTGTCAGGATTAGGAAAGGAAAACTGAGCAGGATTTGGGTGGTGAGAAAAGTGTTATCTTATTGCCGAAAATTATTTTCGAGTTGATCTAACATAAGTGAATGGGGGGGGGGGGGGGGGGTGGGGGATGGGAGATCAGCTAGAGTTCCCTCTGTATTCTTTTCTGTCTCTCCACCTCCTTCCATCATATTAGTTCTTTTGCAGAACTGATTTCCAGCTCTAAAGAATAACCCTGTTATTAATCTTATCCCCCAACTAATTGATCCTCTTCCCATAAGACCAGCTGTACTTTTGAAGATTACTACTGCATGATGATGTGACTAGAATTTCTCAGATGCAGAGCCATTTTCAATTTCAAAGTACACCATGACAAATTCTGACAGTTGTTGTAACATTGTATGTATGCTATTTTTACTCTTTGTGCATTTTCATCATGTCCCCTGCAATTCATAATCAGATTTTTACCAAACTTGGCTTGTACAATTTGTGATCAGAGGAAAGGGATACAAAGTTGTTATAACTGCTTCAGTTGGGGCCCCATTAGGGTAAAGGGGCAGAGCCTGAAAGGCCCAATAGGGTCAGACATACATTATGTACAATTGTACATTCTTTCTCAAATTCAAAAGTACAACGTATGTGTAGGTTTGCAAAACAACCAAGTCATTGCAGATGTAGATATATATTGTCTGGAAGAAAGAGATCATTACTGGAATAGCAGTGCACTGGTGACCCAGTTTTGCCACAGAGGATTAACTTGTTTGGAGAGAGAAAAAAAATATTTGTTATTTATTTTATTTTCATCTCAGAAGAAATGAAAAACAGCAACAAAGACGTACATGGTTACTGTAAAACGAGGAATGTTCGCGTGTATTTTGATTTCTCAAATTTTCCGAGAGCCAAGATTCATGAAATTAAAATGTATGCAAAAGTTCTTGTCTACACTTTAATGCATTGAATGGGAGAGGCAACTTGCGAAAATTTCATGCCGCAAAAATATCATGCTTTACAGTAATACGTACAAGGGATCATGTTTATCAATAGGTGTTTGCAAACATACAAACGTATAAAAGGACAGTAACCAAGTACTTGAATTGTAAGTGTCAAGCATGAGTATTTCAGCGCAAAAGTGGAAGAGCCAGTAGATACAGTTCGGTTGAGATCCTGTGGTGAGTATAAAGTGATAAGACCATCAATCACAGGATGGTGGGTTTGAGCCTCATGGGCAATTAAGGCATGTCATCCTCATTCCTTTGACCTTGTGAAACGATCATAAGCCACCAGTCTA
Organism: Diadema antillarum; assembly: GCF_040938485.1. Classification (NCBI taxonomy): domain Eukaryota; kingdom Metazoa; phylum Echinodermata; class Echinoidea; order Diadematoida; family Diadematidae; genus Diadema; species Diadema antillarum. The sequence goes on from NW_027271026.1 coordinate 2,289,585, forward strand.
GTAGCTGCTGGATTGCAAGCATCCATTGCTCATTAGGAAACGAATCAAATCAATTCAAATTCATTATAAAAAGCAAACCATCAAGGGGTGCTACAGAGAAGTTGCATAAAGGTTAAAGGGTGTGTACAGTTCTGGTCGAGGTGAAGATTTAGCTTTTAACGTTTTGTGAGATATTCAGAAACCACTCTATGAGATGTCAAAGAGCATGCAGTTCTAAGGGGTATCAAAAGTTTATTCGATGAAAATCGGTTTTGAAATGGCTGAGATATCCAAAAACAAGGTGAAACAAAGAGATACTAATAAAGTTGGGGCATGTCGCCTTTTATTATTAGCACTTTTGTGGATATCTCAGCCATTTGAAAACCAATTTTCATCAAATAAACGTTGAATCCTTCTTGAAATTACATGCTCTTTCATATTTCATAAGAGGCTTTTCATTATCTCACTTAGGAATGTTCAAAACATAAATCCCTACCTCAACCAGTACTGTACAGTCCCTTTAAATCTGTCTCATAAGGATGATTGTCAAGCCTCACGGTCTCATGTGCTTATCTCAAGGGCTTTTTACACTTGTGTTTCTTAACCCCGGACTTTCTCTGACCCAGGACTATCGTTAGTCCCGTACCAATTTTTTCAGCTTTTTGCACTCGCCAATTAGTCCCGTACTATCTCTTGTCCGGGGCTAAGGAGAAAACTGACCTTTTTACACTCGTATTTCTTAGCCCCGGACTTTACAAACCACATGAATATTCATAATTACGCTGTGTACTGTACACGTACATGCACGCACCGGCAGCACTTGATTACCTCGTTTCTGATTGGTCAGTGAGGGTCGGACTTCGTCTCCGTCGCTTAGCCCAGGATTATTTTTTCGTTCTGTTTACACTCACTTGCTTGGCACCGCAATTGCGGTGCTAACCCCTGCTATTTTGCAGGGCCAGATAGTACCGTACTATCGGTGGGGCTAGCCCACTTTGGCAAAAACGAGTGTAAACAGAAAGTGGGCTAAGGATAGTCCCGTACCAACGGTGGGGCTAAGGCCCCCCCTTAGCCCCACCGTTGGTCCGGGGCTAAGCAAAAATTTACAAGTGTAAAAAGCCCTTTAGTGGCCAGTAGCCAAGCCTCTCACTCTCCCCTTACCTGCTGAGGATGAGTCCTGAGTATACTCCGGCAAGTTTCTAGATGGGAAATGCATGTTGTAGCAAAATCAGCCCGTCCTCAACGGGTTAATGTGTTCAGGGGGTTGCACTTGTTTACAGCATGATTCTTTTTGTAATTGACAGATGCCCAGCCGAGGGAAAGGAAAAGTCGAAGACAAGCAGCTGGCGTTTGTGAGAACTCTCACAGACAGCGAGCTACGAGAGGAGTTGAAGTGCTACAAGGTGTCTGCTGCCATCATGGGTGAGTAATAGAGAACATCAGAAAAGAAAAAAAAATATAGATATGGATTGAGTGAAGGCAGCGATATTAGTAGGATGCATCAATGAAAGTTTTAGAAAAATCATACAATTGACCAAACAGTTACAAATTTTTAAAGTTTCAGTGTCACCACCGCTAGACAAGGAGACTAATACAGTTCACAGGGATGCCAGTTTTCCGGCAATAGCCGGAATTCCGGCTTTTTCATATTTTGGTGTCCAATTTCCGGCTTCGTGATATTATTTCCGTCTGTGTGGGAAAGCCGGAAAACACGAGAAAGAAACAAAGAAAGAAAGAAAGAAAAACGAAAAAATATGATCATCTAAACTTACGGGACATTCACTTTCACGATTTCCGTAGTATGTTTCGCATATACTTGGGCATGAGAATATCACAAAACGACTGTCATGCAAAACTAGCGTGATGTTGCTGCTGCTAGCTAGGACTTGCAACACGTGCGATGATAGCGATCGAACAGTGTGTGGTGTTTCTATGCGATGTACTATGTGCAGTCGCGGCCGCGGTGCATGAATCATACTACGCTCTTGCTATAGCTACAGCGCTGAGACGGTGTGGTGAGTCGATTGAGTCAGCTGAACAAAGCAAAACTACGGATTTTACGGCACTAGGACTTCTTTATTTTTGCTACAAATTCCTTTTTTTTTTTCTAGAATACGACCACATTATTATCTGGAAAGCGTTATACCAGCACGTGCGATCGCGATCAAACAATATGTGGTGTTTCTAGGCGATGTACTATAGTATATGTGCGGTGCATGGATCATGCTGCGCTCTCGCTATTGAGCTACAGCGCTGAGAGAGTATGGTGAGTTGATCGAGTCAGCTGAACGAAGTAAAACTACGGAGTTTAGGGCACTAGGACTTCTTTATTTTTGCTACAAATTCATTTCTCTGGATTAGATTGAGGGAAGAAGAGCCCTCAGAAATGCTCAGATTGCACCAGAGAGCATCTAAGAACCCCAGAGCTTCCAGGGCCCTTGAGCGGGCCCTGGACCCCGGCCAAAGGGACTTCGCGCTTTGCGCTCGTGATGTGCGCTTCGCGCACATCAATTTCGTTCACAAAAAAAATTTCCGGCCCAAGAGCAATTTGCCACTGGCATCCCTGAGTTCATGATGCCATCTGGACAACAATGTAAAACAAATTTTAAGAAAATTCAACATACGTTCAGTTTTCTAGCATTATGAAAGAGCTGTTGACCTTCCTCTTTCACAAAGCATGGGGAATGATATTCTCTTGTAATATGTATGTCAGTAACAATTGATGAAAGTTAACTTTTTATAAAAGATAAAGTTTGTGGCATTTTGCTTATATTTTTGTTAAATTGTCCAGAATGACATCGTGAACTGCGGCAGTCTTCTTATCCAGCAATGACAGCACCAAAACTCATGTCTTTTGAATCGATTGTCCGATTTTCCTCAAACTTTCACTAATGCATTCTTCTAAGATGGCTGCTTTCATTCAATCCACATTTATATTTAGGCTTTGGTTTCCTTTAAAGGCATCGCATCTAAATATGCTTGAGTTCTAATGGTTTTTGTGGTGAATGCATGGTTTACATTCTATCTCCAATTTCTTTGCTGCCCTGTCGATTCACAGAATTCAAATAATTCTTGCATGACCCATCTTTGATGGTGGAAGCTGAAATGCAAATTGTATGTTCATGGATATTGTTCAGGTATGCTGTATGTTGTTCCGTCGATGAATATCTTTCTTCTTTCAGTGATTCTATTAAAGATGATAACATTCAGGCAAATTATCCTTCTTTGCACCTCTTCAGGCATACTGGGGAAATTTATGATTGTGGAATTAATAGCCAATCAAGCTTTTTGACTCAGCCCAAATTTTGGACAGACAGGTCATGAAAATAAAAGACCTAAAAAGCTGGTTCCCTCACCTTATACAAAGAGAAGAACAACTCGCTCTTGTGTATCAACTCCGAGTCATGCTCTCATGGAACCCAAATCCAGAACACACTCAACTGGCAGGAGCTTTGTACACACTGCAGTCAGAGTCTGGAACAGCTTACTGGAAGACATTGTAGGCATGATCAGTGACAGAGTCACAGAGGTGGTCAGTCCTTCAAGATTCACATCCATAACCACCTTCTGCAGATTGTAAATTGTATATTTATCAGGCCCCACTATTTTCTTTTTGTTATTATTCCTCTCTTAAGCTGCTGTGAACCCTTGATTAGGCCATGAGGTTGTCATGTATAGTGCACAGCATTGTATGCATGATTTTGATACTTTAATAGTGTCATGCCTTGTGGACTATTGTTCACAATAGCATTATATATGTATTTGCATATAAATGGGCTCCCATGATGCAATATCCTTCCAAGTTGAGTGGCAGACTGCAAAGTGTAATCAGGATTAGATTGAGAACTGATGGAAATATGTCATAAGATAATTAGTATTCATGAATATCCCATGTTAAACATAGTTTAATGTATGCCATATACAAATGTATGAAATATATAGAAATATGTAAAACATATATTTCTTATGTCATTTATGTCAGGTACAACAAGGGGAGCATATGAAAAGAAACTGGTAGCTCTGATGAGAAATCCACCACCAGCAGAAGAGGACACGGAGGAAGAAGAAGAAGAGGAGGAGGAGGAGGAAGAGGAGGAGGAAGAGGAGGAGGAGGAGGAACCAGAAGACGATGCTGGAGAGTACAGCGCATCAGATTATGAAGGTAGTGGAGTGTGGAGTGTAAAAGATTGTCTTTATATGGTTACATACATGTGTCTAGAAGTGATTGGATACTGCAGACCTGCAAAGTCTCCCTGACTTTTGAAGGAGGCTCTCCACCTCCCCCCCACCCCCACCCCCACCTCCCCTCCCCCCCCCCCCCCAATACTTCCCTTCACATCCTGACAAAAGGATAGAAATACCTCTTTGATTTTGGATACATTGCCTGTTAAAATGCATGTAACACACTAATGTCTCCCAGATTTTGATCTGTAAATGTTGGCAACCTTGGGATCGTCTTACAAGATGATGATGATGCAAGATTAAAACAAGTCTTCTACAAACATGGCCAATGGCGGTTGCTTGGGTCGCTTGAAATTTTAGCTATTTAAGTGACTCTTTTTTGTGGTAAAAGTCTTTATTCATTACTGCCACAGCAGCCCATAGCATAGCAGAATTGAAACAATAGGAAGCAGCATAAGACATGTACACAAATGTAGACAGTGGCAAATGCAAATTAGGTCACATGGTTGTGTGTTCAATTTCTTGCGGCATGCGCTCATTGCATTTGTAGGACAAAATACGAAACAGTGAAATTGTCAGCATGCTTGGTAATGAGCACATCAGAGTGTGCAAGTTGATCAGAACATGTTGCCTGGGCTTAGAGGTATGTTCAATTTTCTTCCAACAAGTGGAAAGATGATTATAAAGTATTTTGTGTTAGCACTGAGCAAACTTCTCTTCAAGAAAGTGAAGGATTTTGATAATTCTTACAGTACTATGGTAACAAATGATTTTCAGAGTGGTTCAAATAATTTCCCCTCCATAAGGATGTCTGTTATACCAGTATGTCAGGTGTTTGTGATGAGTTAAAAGTGCAGTAACTGCTTAAAGAGTTCATTTTACCATCTGTTGGTCCTTTTCGTTCAGATAATGTGACACCAAGGATATCGGCTCGAGGAGATGCCACCAGCAGGTGAGTTATTGTGTAGCTAGCATTCTAGTTGCCATAACAACAGAAGTCATGGATTCATGCGGGGGGAGTGTTGGCAAGTGCTCACATGGTGGCTTTGATTGTATGAATTGTGTGAGTCAGCTGATGTTCATAAGATGCCAACTTACCAAAATGCCTCCTCCCGTAACCTGTTAAAAACAATTCCCAAGTATACTCAGGCAGGTGTGTATGGGAAATGTGTGTTGTAGCAAAATCAGTCCATCCTCGACGGGTTACCAGAAACACAATGTTTTTTTTTTTTTTCCCAGGGTGGGAAATCGCTAACTTTTCTCCTTGAAAAAGAATGATGCTCATTTCTCATTGTGTTACTGATGTTCTTGCAAAGATTCTTCTTTATTCTATGCTGAAGTGACTAGAATGTGCTACTTCTTTAGTTTCTTTAGCACAGAATCAGTGAATCAATCAATCTGTCTTTTATGTTGTGTTCTGATATGGATCCTACAACTGTATTCTGTAAGCCATTTATAGGGTCACAAGGAAGGAATTCCACTTTGTGGTATTACGTAAATTAATAGGACACTCATGATATTATGTGGCTCAGTCAGTGAAATGTGATACACTGTAGTTTCTGAAAAAGAGCTGTTGCAATGTATAACAGTTCCTTTGTTCGAGACAGGACCCATTACCCCTGTTGCCTGTTTCTCACCCTCCTAATTTCCCCCCCTCCCTCTCTCCCGGCAGGTCACAACTGCGTCGTCGACCGCAGGCCGTGGAGCTGACAAACCAGGAGCAGCAGACGAGTCCAAGGAAGGTGGTGGTGGAGGATGCAGACAGGGATGGCATCCCATTCTGGGTCCAGGTCCTCATCATCCTCCTCGTCGGTCTCATCATCTTCGCCGTCTGGTACTTCAACCAACAGCAGGATGTTGCAGAGAAACCAAAGCTGACCCAAAATGTATAATATCCAACACATGCAAAAAAGATTATTATCATTATTTTTTGCATTCCTTCACATTCTGTTATCATTAATATCATTACTGTTGTAAATATCTCAGGTGATTCATCTTACAACTTAATGTTGGATATCAAAGGTCAAAGGTATTCCTTCTTGTGACTGTAAGTGACTGGTGCCTCTTGAGAGACTTTCTAGTGATGAAAACACTTGGTTTGCTTATGCAGACTGAAAGTATTAAATCCCATAACCCCCAAAATTGCTTTGACCATTAAGAGAACTGACATTACATGTCCATTAACATTGACAAGCCCCTCTATGAATCACAGGGCTCTTTCCATGATACGGACACTTATTTTTAGGGATGGAGTTCTGCATGAGAAATCTCATCCAGTATGTCCTGTGATTCCGAAAGAGGCATGAGATTGCTATCATAACTTGTCACACCAATGTTGAGTACTTCTGCTTGAATTTGAACACTTAGGAGGTAAAGTGCCAATGTGTAGTTGATTAGTGCTGAATACATCACCTAGATTTTTAAGAGTAAATCAAAATTGGCATATGACATCAACTTTTTACAATTTTAATAGCTGTACATAACATTGGAGAGAAGAGATTCGGTGATTGTATCTTTTTGTCACTGGGACGTACTGTATTATTTGTGTATCAAACAAATTACGACAAATAGCAAACGTGATATCATTGATGATCACTGGAAGCAGGGAAATGTTTTGAGGCAACAGTTGCTCCACAAGGTTTTTGTATATATTCTTAATCGACGGTTCATTGGTAGGTGATCTGCAATAAAAATTCTGCTGTTGAGATAGAGTTTTCTCTTTTTTTTTTTTTAAATGTACTGTTTGAGAATTTTTCTTGTACAATGAATTTTGAATATCCATTTTTATCACAATCTTTATTTATCAGTTTTATGCAGTGCTGTGTTTTGTTTTGTTTTTGTGAACGTTTAATTTTGGGGGCATTTTTTTGTAAGTTTAGTTCATCACCCAATATGTACATTGTGCTGAATACGTTTGGGCACTCTGCTCAATGTCTTAATGAATTTTAGAGCTTCCTTGCTAAGAGACAAGATCAGAACATATAGGCTTTGTTTGTGAAGGGAGTTAGTGGCAAGGAGTGTTGTTAGATATTTTTATTTTAGATTTTCTTTTCAGAAGTCATCATTTTTAGGGCTTTCTTGTCCCCCCCCCCCCAAGTAGTTACTCTTGGTTTAACTGGCTTGTAGACAGGTGCTGAATTGCAATGAGCCTGTGTTTCCATACTGAGTATCAACTTAACTCCACTGCCAACTATGTAGTGAGACATTCAATTCATGGGAAGAATTTTGAAATGGGACTAATTTCTACAAGGCACGGCTATGTTATAAAAACAGAGAGAATTAAGTTTGATGTTTGAGAACAAGGTAAAAGTTTTTGTACAAGGCATTTGTTTTAAAACCTCGTCATCAAACTTCAAAGTAAAAAGTTCATTATGTACCTGTTCCTGCTCATTCAATGAAATGTCTTTATAAAGAAATAGAGCAGATTTATGGTGCGTCGTCACATTACCCGTATAAAGTGGGAGATCATGCCAGGAAGAAAAATGCTTGCAAAGACTACTTTGGCAATATAATCGTCACAGTTTTCTGATTTTCAATTCTTTAACAAGTATCTTAAGTATAATGAAGTAGGGCAAATTATATATCAATTTAAAGCTTAGCATCTAAGGAATTCAGATTTCCCAAGAACCAAAAAATATTTTCCCAACATTATGGCATTTGTGATGATGCATCACATATGACCTTTGATTCCAAATGGTCGTGACTCATTGACAGATAAGTGACAGTGTGAATTAGTTATGATACCTGTTACATCATAGCATGACTTCATATGATTAAATTAATTGTTTCTGATTGTGTTTCCATTGCTGAACCAGAATCCCCCGCAGTAAGAAAACAGAATTGATTTGAGACATGTTCGAAGATATATGAAATGGACCAAGAGAGTTGGAATGTCCACAATAGCCACTGGGAATCTATCAAAAGCAGAACGTTGTGTAGTGTGCTTTGAAGACATTTGGGCATCTATGTTGTCATCATTTAGGCTTGGATAATAGTTAAGTATTCAAGGCTTGCCGAAAATAGTGTAAGCTTGCCTCACGTATATGGCAGTAAATTCTATAATTGTCATGTTTGCCAAATTTGTGAATATGAAGTATTACTTTTCCAGTCAGCGGTAACTATGGCAAAATGGCAACGTACAAGAACATCGTGAGACAGCTACCATGTCCTGGTAATGGTAAAATCTTATCATTTTATCACTTCACAGCACTGTGCATGCATGTTTTTGGTTAAGCTGGGGAAACTGGTTACCTAGCTGACTCATGGGCGACTTGTGCTGTTTGTGCAGTGTATCAATCTCCTGTCTTTATCATTGATATCACAGCTAAAGAATGTGTACATTTACATGAAGTAATTTCTGTCAGATTAACATGTTCATTTTTATTCAAGGGACCAGTAAAATTTTAGCACTACATTGCCAAGTACTGAATGCTTCACAGCCATTCAGATTGATTAGCGGTACAAGTGCAGTCCCACCTATGCATATATCTGTGGGTGTGCTTGATTAAAAAACTAGAGAATTGGAAGACTGCAAAACTTTCCCCAAGGATGTACCAAAATATTCAATACCGGTAGTGGGGGTGGGAAGTGGGGGGGGGGGGGGGAGGGGAGTATTGAGCTTGCTTCAAGCTCTGAGTATATGGTTAAATATCTGGTGGTCATGAAAGCGGGCTTGTATTCGCAGCTTTGGCTCACAAGCATAGTGCGACATTTGGTGCGTTCCAGTGTGCTGTTCAAATTGTGCTGTTAAAATCAGATGAAAATCAGATTCTTTATTGTGTTGTCAGGTTGCAGAGCATTCCAGACATTGTTCTATTTTGTTTATTTTGTCTCTGCCTCCTCAATCACTCATTAAAGACCTTGATAATGAGAATTTAATTGAACAGAACTTTCCGAATGTACATTGTACAGTCCTACCTCTCTTATCCAGCCTTTCTCTATACGGATCTTTCTATTATCCGGACATGATCTTGCCGTGATTGAAAAAAATAATAAATGAATAAATAAAAATGTTCAATCTAATAATAACAGGGAAAGGGGGGGGGGGGTTTCAAAAAAAAAAATCCTACAAAGACTCACATGAATTTAAGTATTGTTCCCAATTATTAGTGTATATGATAGGAGTTGATGTGTGAAGCTTTTGTGCTGGAGCAAATACTAGATGCCAATAAAAATACAGTACTGTGTAATAGTTGCCTAACTAAGTATATAAATTGGAATGTCGTGCCAGTATTCAGTCACAATTTATGATTCGATAAAAACTCAATGAATTGGAAAAAGTTTGATTTCAGTCACAGTTGGTAATATTCAGGTGGCTGTCATATTGTGGAAAGAGCATAGCTTTCAATTTGATTAATGTCCAAAATGAAAATGTCAAGTGAGATCCAAGACTTGGGAGATCTGAAATATGCAATAAATCACCTTGGATGTGATTTTAATCATACTTTTTTTTTTTAATGCAGTAATTATATGTAATTTTCATAGTGGTAGTAGTTATGGTCTCTTTTTAAATCTTTATATCAAGCAATTTTCATAGCATTTGGCAATCAGTGATTATCTCTCCGCAGTATGCCGTACTGCACAGTTTAGGTTGACCGTCACATTGTTTTGAGACTGTGTTTTGGCAGTGCAATGTTTTGTATCTTGGCAAAAGTTTTCACAAGCCAAATATGGGGGAGCTCAACTTGGGCCCCTGTGAAAATGCCATTCCAGAAGTTAACCTTCCCAGAAACAATTGCCACAAGGTTCCATTGCTGGCGCACATTACAGCTGTCCCTTGAAACTTGATAGGACTTTAATATGACACTGTGGACTGCATGTTGACTTTCAGCTCAAGCCAAATTGCACAATCCATATCGGTAGCATTTCTGCAGTTGATATAATTTATTACCTGTTGTGCCTCCAGTACGAAAATTTGCCAGTTTGAACTGTCAGTATGTGTTACGTGGCTGATGGAAGGTGCATGGGACAAGTTACAAGGAAACGTTTCAGATTTTGAATTACGGTGTTAGAGTACCTTGATTGTTCTGTGATTGTTCCTTCCCCATTCTCCAAGAAACATGTAATCATTACACATTATTTGTCTGTTTTGAATGATGTGAATAGACAGGATATATTAATAAAACTGTACATACTGCTTGTTTTTTCTGAAACCTCATCTTCATTGCATGTGCTATTTGTGTATAGATTTGATAGTCACCACATTAGCTTTATCTTCAAGTGTTGTATCTTAAAGATGTTTAATTGATCAAATTCAAATGTTCCTACTTTTTATACCCCCACCCACACATAGTGTGTAGGGGGATATACAGGAATCATCCTGAGGTCGGGTGGCCGGTCGGTCGGTCGGTCGGTCGGTCGGTCGGGCGGTCGGGCGGTCGGTCCGTTGCAAAATCTTGTGGGTCGAACTCCTCTCTCATTTTTTGAGCAATTGACCCCAAATTTGGCATTTGTGACCGCTATCAAAGGTAGATGTGCAAGACACCTTTTTCGGTAGTATCGCATAATGCGTTGCCATGGAAACGGCATATTTTCGTAAAAAACTTGTGGATCGAACTCCTCTCTCATTTTTTGAGCAATTGACCCCAAATTTGGCATGTGTGACTGCTATCAAAGGTAGATGTGCAAGACACCTTTTTCATTAGTATCGCATAATGCGTTGCCATGGCAACGGCATATTTTCATAAAAACTTGTGGATCGAACAACTTTCTCATTTTTTGAGCAATCAACTTCAAATTTGGCATGTGTGACCGCTATCACAGGCAGATGTGCAAGAGACCTTTTTCATGAGTATTTCGTAATGCGTTGTCATGGCAACAGAAGATTTGCATATAAATCTTACAAAATGTTGTGGATTGCTCTAATCTCTTAGTTTTGTAGCAATTCAGTTTGAAGTTGGGATATGCGATCAATGTAATGTATATTTGTGCAAAACACATTTGATGTGTGTGGTGATGAATCTGTTGCCATGGCAACAGATTTTTTTTTAAACCAATCATACAAAAATGTGTGGATTAGCCTAACTCCTTCAGTTTTCAAGCATTTGGCTTAAAAATTGGCACATGTCACCACTATTGTCACCACTAATGTGTGGATTAGCCTAACTCCTTCAGTTTTCAAGCATTTGGCTTAAAAATTGGCACATGTCACCACTATTGTATGTAGATGTGCATACTTACTCTTTCATCATTTTTTATCTTTGTGTTGCCATGGTAACAGCATAGTTTGAATGAAAGTCATACGAAAATATTGTGGATTCAGTTGACTCCCTCAGTCTTAGAGCATTTGACTTGAAATTTGGCACACATGACCACTATAGTATATAGATGTGCAAACTTAATCTTTTGTCAGTGATGAACAATGCGTTGCCATGGTAACAGCTTTTTTGAACCAAAAAACATACAAAAATATTGTGGATTCAGATAACTTTCTTTAGTCTTCAAGCGTTAAGCTAGAAATTTGGCACACATTACCACTGTGGTACGTAGATGTGCAAAGGTAATCTTTCGTCAGTGGTGATCAATGCGTTGCCATGGTAACGGCATATTTTGAATGAAAATCATACAAAAATATCGTGGATTCAGTTAAATCCCTCACTTTTTGAGCATTTGGCTTGAAATTTGGCACATGCAACCACTATAGCATATGGATGTGCAAACTTAATCTTTCGTCAGTGGTGAACAATGGGTTGCCATGGTAACAACAGCTTTTCACTAAAATGCATACAAAAATATTCTGAATTCAGGTAACTACCTCAGTCTTTGAGCATTTAGCTTGAAATTTGGCACACCTGACCATTATGGTATGTAGATGTGCAAACTTAACCTTTCGTCATTGTTGATCATTGTGTTGCCATGGTAACAGCATAGTTTGAATGAAAATCAACATAAAATATTGTGGATTCAGGTAACTCCCTCAGTCTTTGAGCATTTGGCTTGAAATTTGGCACATGCAACCATTGTAGTACAGAGATATGCAAACTTTATATCTCATCATTGTTGAACAATGTGTTGCCATGGTAACAGTGCATTTTGAATGAAAATCATACAAACATTTCAATTAGATCCTAACTCTCTATGTTTACAGCATTTTGGCTTCATATTTGGCACGTGTTACCTCTACATTACCTAGATGTGCAAAAACTCTTTTGTCAGTGTTGAAAATGTGTTGCCATGGTAACAGTATATTTTGAATGAAAATAATACACTAATATTGTGAATTCAACTAAGCCCCTCATCCTGTTCGCATTTGGCTTGAAATTTGGCACATGTGATGGCTATGATTAGTTGTGCAAAACTTCATTTTTTTGTTAATATCGAACATATGTGTTGCGCCATGGTTATACAATTTTTAGTAAAAACCATAGAAATTGTCAGTTTATTTATCTTGCTCACTCAGGTTTTGAGCACTCGACTTGAGATGTGGGACATTTGACTAACTGTGAACAATACATTTATTTACTGTTGGACAGTGCATTGCCTTGGTAATTTTTTTTTTTTCATTAAAAAGTAAAAAAAAAAAATCCTGGTTGAGCTAATTTCCTCAGTTGTGGGTGGGGGTATATTAATCACAATAAGTGATAGTTCTAGTTTTGCCAGGTATATGTAAGAGTGTAATGCCAAATGTTCTTGAGGTATGAGCAGTCATTTCTGTAATCAGTATATGTGTAATACTACATGTGGTAATAGTAGTAATGATGAAAATGGTAACAGTAGTAGTAGAAGTTATGTGGTGGTAATTACTAGCTTTGTAATGATGGTGGTGATAAAAATAGTAATGATAATGATAACAATAACAGTATTATCATCACTACTATCATCATCATCATCATCATTGCTATTGTTATTGTCACAGTCATGATATCACCTCACTGGGCTCCAATTGGCCTGTACGTAGATCTCCACTACATTTTTATATTCAGACATGAAATCATTTTCTATGTCGACTTGGGGAAAGGGGTTGTAGCTGCTAAATCATTGATCATAATATGTACATATTTGTGTGAAAAGCTATTGGAGAGTTACAAGTGATCAACATCATCTCTGCCAAATTTTCCTGTGTGGTTGCAACCAATACCACAACATTGTATTTGGTGAAAACGGGTCAAACTTTACAATTCCATCAATTTCTTTATTTCTTGTCCGGTTCACATGAACTTCCCATTTGTACATGAATTTGTCTGATTCTACTTGATCTATTAAAGCGAATTAATTTGTACATACTTCTGAATTGCAGCTATAATCAGAGTCCACTAAAATGTGGCTAAAATTTGATTGGAAATCCCTTTTGAGTTTTCGAATCGGGCCAGGTTGCGCCAGCTACAAGATGCAGTGTACCATTTGAGATTATCTCAAGTTCTTGTGTTTGAAGGGAGTGGGGGGATGGGGTCACACCAATGATTCCAAGTTGAGGATTCTTGTCACGACCGTCACATGGAAGAATGATTCTAGCCAAGTTGTGTCCTTGGGCACGTATGATTTTTGCCAACCAGACAAAAAAAAAAAACTAGTTCATATTTGAGTGAAGGAAAGAGTAGTGAAACTTTTGAACTCTGCTTTTTAACTGATAAGTTGTAAACAACCATCCAGCATAACAAAGGTGAGGAAAATATTACACAGTAACATGTCTTTTTTTTTCACTTCTTTGTGTCAGTCATTTATTGAGTCAGTGTCACAGATATACATTTTACAAGTCAACATCCATGTCACTCGGTCTAAGTATTAATTAAATCTGCTCCAAGAACTAGGTAGAAAGGCACTGTGGTCACAAGGCAATAGGCCAGTACAGTATAAGCCCTGTGTAAAGCTATTGGAAAACCATTCGCAAGAAAGGGTAATACAATGTACTCACAAACTGGAGATTTAGTGGCAAGTAGGAACAAAATAAATCAAATGGCTTCTTGTTTGGTCTTAGAACTGAAAAAAGGGAAAGTTATTCAGATATGAATACATCAGCACATGAGCCTATTTGAAAGGAAACATGGATCCTACAGCCCAAAATCCCCAATTCTACCATTACATGGCAAGTTCTGTGGTCCATAATGTACTTAATATCATGCCTCCTAGGGACTCAATGGAGTTGTCTGTTCTAGATAGAGCATTCTACTGAAAACATTATTTTTCTCACAATATATAGATATACGTTGTGCTGATTGTATATACGCATGTTTTCTCTTCTTTCTCTTCACATCCACATTGGCAGTTGTTAAACTTCCTCATGATGCACTGACATTAAGTGATGTACATGTACTAGTAGGTCGTATGTACACACTGTACTAAACTCAAATGGTGTTGGCACTTCCAGTACAGTACAAGGCAGCATCTTCACAGAAGCTATGCACATGGACTTGTACATTCCTGTCAAATAATTTTGGAAAAATACAACAGTGGAGTGATGACAGCAACAATTTTGAAAATCTTAAAGGGAAATGGACCAAGGATTCAAGAGGGCGCTATTGCATGGATCCATCCTTAAGCCTACGCACCTGCTATATGTTATGAATGTCATAATAAAACCATTTTTGCGTTGACGATACCAAAATCGTCAAAACAATGTCAAGCTCAGATCGTATCTTGATTCGGTCATTGTTCCCGGCTGGTTCTGCCCACTTCGTACCGGATACGGATCCTTTAAAGACAAAAGTTTGCTTTCTAGCTAGCCACGGAAACTTGTGTGTGAATATGCGAGCTACTTTGATTGATCTTCGTAATGAATATGACAGTGATTATCACATCATCCAACAGTGCTCTCTTGAATCCTGGCTCTATGTACCTAAAGGCTTACATGTCTGCAATAAGATAGGGCAGTCTTTTAGGCACTAAGAATAAAAATGGAATGATCACACTCAAAGGGGTATGATGTCCTTTGAGCATGCATAATCAGCCATCAGCACTTTGGAATGTTCATCTATTTCGATATTAACTTCTTCTTTTTTTATGTCATAACAGTAAATGTATAGAAATTTCACAGGTTATTGCAGGCAAGCAGTGTGATGAAAGTGTTAAAAATCGAACAACCTCGCAGCCTTCTGTCACAACTATTACCCATTACCTAAATAGATTCTCACTTTTCATCTTTCATGGAATGTAACATATTACTGTTACACAACATAAAAACATCACCAAATGGGTGCAAAGTAAAGTCTGTATTAAAGTCTTATTAAAAGTGAACTGCACAGTTGACTTGTACAATGTCAAAGCCAAATACAGTTTGTCTGATTTCTGCTCACACAGACATAACAATCTTTGCTAAGTTTCCAGTCACCATGAGTAAATATCAAAACTTGTTTATACGCTACACTATATGAATTACAACCTGGGTCATATGTTAGAGGTCAATGATTGGTTCATCGTTGAACTTTCAAGCACAGTATTTCCACATCTTCCCATTAGACCTCACTGTATCTACTGATCCATACACTGGAATCGACTTTCAGTACATGTATGTGTAGAGTATTTGAAAATGATTAGCTCCCAATATAATACATGTAAGTACAAACTACTGCACCACTAAGTGAAAAACAAATATACATATTAATATTCTTAATCAACTGGTTATTGTAAAAACAAATTACAAGTACTTTGCTATACACACATAATCACTAAATTGCCTCTTCTTCACAGTTATAATCAGAAACTATTTCATCCTTTCATGACAATTGAAAGACGGACAAGAACGCACTCCACTCTGTGAATCAATGTGATGTACATGTCATGACAATTTCAGTAAAAATATAATGATGTTTAACAGCATACTACATTTGCTACTTGCGTAGAATCAAAGCAGGGTGTATTCCATTTTGTTTTTGTTTTTTTAAACCCAGTAAAAGACTTATATAATAATACAGGTGAATCCCGTCATGACAAGATAGCCAAGACCGCAAGAATTTTCTCTTTGTAATGTAATAAAATCTCAGTTAAACGGACAAAGTAAAAAAGAGGAATAATGATAGTTTTACCAGAATATCCTCTTTTACTAATGGAATCTCACATCCATGTCGGTTATAATGAGGTTCACCTGTAGCTGACCTGTAGTACACTGTAACACTTACAGACAGCCTAGCAACATGGATATCCGCACCAACAACCTTTCAACAACCACCAACCCACAAAGTTGACCCACCACAGAATGGCTTAATGCATGTACGGTAAAGATTAACATCTACTAAAGTGGAACCTCATTATAAAGAGGTCTAATAGAACAGAATCCTCCTATAACAAAGTGAATCTGCATGTTCAAACTCTTTATATTGCTTTGTTTTTGTACACCCTGACATAGTGAGAAACCTGATATAACAAGGTAACTGCCATGGTTTTTAGGTCCTTCTTTCAACTAGTTTCCCCTGTCTGTAGAAAAATGCAGAAAAAAAAAATCATAAACAGAACAAAATTACAGATACCGTGTATGCTGCTTTCCATCAATTCATAAAGAGCTGGAAAGTCTCAAGTGAAATTTGCCACTCACAACTAGTGGTGTTACTAAATATGCATCTCTCTCCCCCTCTCTGAAAGAAAGTACCACATACCCTGTAAGAGAATGATGACTTGCAATCTTACCTTCATGTTACATAAAATACATACCATTAAAGTACCTTGCCATGACTACAGAAAAGAAAGGAAAAGAAAACAAAAAAGCATGCACACTAAATGTAACACAATGGACATTATTGTAACCATACTCTATGCACAGCACAGGACTAAATTACAAATTGCCAAATAAAAATATCTTGGTACGGTAAAGGTACAGAAAGACCATTTCAAACAATAAATCCTCTTCAAATGAGAAAATTTTTGTTACTGATCCTTCCTTGAAATCTGCACAGCCTTTGCCAGACTTAAAGTACAGAACAGAATGCACTTCAGAAGGGGATGACATGATCTCATTATAATTGTTTTAACAATACAGTAAAGTATCAAATATTTTGAGCAACATCGCACAAATGTAGTACTCACGGTTGCATAGTGCTGTTCATTGATGTTCTGAATATCCCAGCCTCGTGATCAAATATTCTAAATATTCCCTAAACTTAAACAGTTGTACCAATGCCACACCTCGGTGACATTTTAAGTCACAAAATACAAGGCATGAAAATACAATTCACATTATCCACATATTTCCAGGAGAAATGTGTATATTCAGACCATCTGCATGTGTATATATATCAACACAGAATTAGACTTCAGCCACATCAAAATTCAGTCTCACATTCAAGGATTTTAAAACTTTTGCTCTCTGGGCTGAAAAATATTTGTATTTGTAATAAGGAACATGTCAAAACAATCAACTAGAGATTTTTTGTTGTTGCTGTGACAATTGCAATTGGACTATGGTAAAGGGCGATACATATAAACGAAATCATAAAATGACAGTGCACATTGTGGTTCACCTCACTTTATTATCAATCTGACGAAACTTAGAACACCTTTATAAATTTAGCCCATGATAAAGAGTAGATTAGAATGCAATTTCTAAGAAGTACACAAATGCTTTCACTGCACAAAAATGATCAAAAATTGAATTATAAAATGCTCATGTGCAGTAAATTACATGTGTGTACTTACACACTATCATTCATTGTTTTCTCAAATGTGACACAAAAAAATAACTATGAAAACTACTTCATAGCTTGTCATTTGGGTAAAAATAATGAATGTAAATCCATTCTCTTGAAGTGATTGTGTAATCAAAAGATCTATTAAACGATAAGCATTGGCCATCATGTTAGAATGGTACACCTTCCCCATGTCGACAATGCCTAATTAACAAATTGCACAGGTCAACACTAACAAAAGGTCCTGATTTTTTTTCTTTGTGTGTGTGTGTGTGTTTCTTTTTGAATGATACTTCTCATGAATTCTTCTCGGAGGTCCACATTTGCACAAGCTAGCAGATTTTCCCTGGTCCCATGTATGCACACTTGTGTGAGGTAAACTATAGTCACTGCTCCAAAATCTCCCGGATGATCTCAGCACACATCAATAGGCATCGTGGAACGTGAAAACAGCCTGTAACACAACATGTGGAATTGGAACACATTATTTGCAATCTGAGAGAGACAGTATTCTTTTATTTTTTCGGTTAGGAAATATTTCATCACTTAACCGCTAACTTGTATGAACAGAATTCTAGATTTCTCAATACAGCATTACTATACTTACCCTTTAGAAGCAAAACATTTATTTATTTATCTATTTATTTATTTTTATTTATTTATTATTATTATCATTTTTTTTTTTTTTTTGGGGGGGGGGGCAGTGTTGAAATCTATTCAGTGTAGTAAGCAGCAAACACCACACAATTTTGTATGGGGTAGACATATAATTAATTCAAAGATTACAGTGTAAAGAAGGTTGATACACAGATGATATACGAACCAGCCCAAGATCCCCATACATTTTTTACACTCAGCATCCCATACACACTCTCTAACCTACACAAACACAAACACAAACACACATGATCACAAGTGCAACAACTGGTGATTCAATTATTTTTCAATGATGTGACTGTGGGTGGTTAAAGGACTAACATGTTACACAAACCATGGAGAAAAGCACAGTATGACATATGTGGCTCAATCTTGTCCATTGAAGAGTAAGATCAAGAGCACACATGGCCATGGAAACTTTAGATTCTCATTTCCCACTTTGGAGCTGGTGGGTACACTTAAGATATTGGTGAGTGACAAAGCTTCTGACAGTTCCAATTCATATCAATGGATGAGTAACTTTAATGGTTTATGGCGAGAGGTTGCAATTCTTAGAAATGATCATTATTGTATTAAAAAACAAACAAACAACAACAACAACAACAACAACAACAAAAATTGCTTGGACAAAACAGATTTTCATATCACACATAAAATTCATAAAATAGAGCAAATACAGCTCTCCACACTTTCCTCAACCCACCTTTGAAAGGACCTCCTTTGAAGTTCTGCTTGACTCTGCCTTCCTGCGTCAGATAGCCAAACCACTCACCATGTTTGGGGTCAACAAACTATCAGCAGTAAGAACCACAGAAAGAAGTTGATTGGTCACTGAGAAAGGCTCACCTTCATCAGAATTGAAAACTTACTTTGATAGATAGATTTGACACATAAGTCTTCTGAGTTCTTCAAAAATTGTGGTAAAATAATGCAAAACAATTTAAAGCAATGATAAAATGTTGTTAGGATTTACACATCACTTCATGTTTTTCATGAACTAAATTCAATTCTGCTATGAAGGAGGTGAAAATCCAACGAGAAATTGTGAAAATGCTTCTTGACTTTATTTTGTATTATGACCTATTTCTGCTTCAGAATTTTACAATGCATACACAATCCTTACACTTGAATGTAAAGGTGAAGCATAATTCAAATAGTTCTGATGAAAAATAACTGTTGATTACCATCTAATGCAAGATATTCAGAGTAGGTGATTACTTTCAACAAAACCAGTATGTCCCTTTTTGATGGTTCTACTGGACTTTAAAATCTGGCATAAATCTAAATCATGTATGAGCACACATGACAATAGAATGTAACAGAAGAAGAGATTTTGGAACATGTTCATATCATATTGAATTGCTTTTAAAGTGTACCAATACCCTGAGTATTATGTTTGCTATATCATTTTGTAGAACATATTTGAGACATGCCCTCTGCAATATATTGTGTTTTTTTTTGTCACTCAGATTTTCATTTATTGTGGTTTAAATGTAATCAAACAAAACAAAAACAAAAATGACTTTATCAATATTTTTTTCCCCCAATATGCAATGTCTGTGAGCGATAAATCCATCTGATCGACATGGAATCTCAATATTATTTGTAAAAATGTACATGTATAGCTAGAATGCGCACACATCAGTACCAGTGCTTACGGAGCAGAACTTAAATGCGCGGAGCACAAGTGCCATATTGTTATAGAGATATGATCTGATTTATTGAAATAGGTATTCTTTCAGGGACTATAACAGGTGAATTATAGCTGGTTTTTTTTTGTTTTTTGTGTGTGTGTGTATTCTAGCTGTACACAAATTTGATCTCCAGGGTATTGGTACACTTTAAGGCCACCACAGGCACTAAGAATCACTGTACCCCTAATGGGTAAATGAAGAAGGGATAGAGTGAATAAGTTTGAATATCTCACATGCTTGAAGGTATAGTCCCACACTTGCTTGAAGAAATCCAGGTATCTCTCTTCTTTGGTCTCTCGGTATACCATGATAAACGCTATGAGGGCCTCGCAGTGGGGCCACCACAACTTCATGTCCCATTCCAGCTGCGTGGGCGACAAGCCGTCTGCGTCCAAGAAGTAGAAGATGCCTCCGTGCTCCTTGTCCCAGCCGATCTGGAAGGGGTCGACGATGAAGCCCTGGATGATCGTGTCATAAAGGTCGCGTCGGTCATGTCTCTTGGCATACTGCAGCAGGAACCAGCCTGTCTCGATTGCATGACCTGCGAACAATTTTCAAACTATGAATACAACAGATATTGTACAAGGGGACAGTATTTCTAGAATAACATCATATTATTACAATTGCATCACACAGGCAAGTTACACTGTGAGTCATACAATATTTTAATTGAGCAAAATTGTTTTCATACTAGCAGAAGTATAAACAGCAGGTCTGTGCTGTCTTACTTGTATAAATAAACTTGCATTTGTCACATTTCTGTAGAAATGAGTGAGAATGAGGAATACAATCAGCTGATTAGTCAGAGAGTGAACCCAATTTTTGAAGTACCTTTATCTCAGTGCTAAGACATATTAGCATTATTTTGCATTTTCGGAGAGATACATTTGTACACACTTACACAAATGAGAAATTGATATCAGACATTTTTGAGTCAACCTTTTCAGTAGTCAACTCTTTGAAAACAAGGAAAAGTAGAAATTACGCGGTGCGTAATATATGTCCCCGCCGGAAGTAGCATTTAGTAGCAAAATGTACAATATAGGTAAAAAGATGAAGGTCAAAGGTCAAAGAAGTCAAAGGTCAAAATTCTATGTAGAAGTTTTGAAGCCCTCACCTAGTGCCATCACATAAAGCAAACGGAATCGAAATCGGGTTAGAAATGGCGAAGGAGTAGCATTTTGTAGCCAATGTACAATATAGGTAAAAAAATCAAGGTCAAAGGTCAAAGAAGTCAAAGGTCAAAATTCTGTGTAGAAGTTTTGAAGCCCTCACCTAGTGCCATCACTTAAAGCAAACGGAATTGAAATCGGGTTACAAATGGCAAAGGAGTAGCATTTTGTAGCAAAATGTACAATATAGGTCAAAAATCAAGGTCAAAGGTCAAAGAAGTCAAAGGTCAAAATTCTGTGTAGAAGTTTTGAAGCCCTCACCTAGTGCCATCACATAAAGCAAACGGAATCAAAATCGGGTTAGAAATGGCGAAGGAGTAGCATTTTGTAGGCAATGTACAATATAGGTCAAAAATCAAGGTCAAAGGTCAAAGAAGTCAAAGGTCAAAATTCTGTGTAGAAGTTTTGAAGCCCTCACCTAGTGCCATCACTTAAAGCAAACGGAATTGAAATCGGGTTACAAATGGCAAAGGAGTAGCATTTTGTAGCAAAATGTACAATATAGGTCAAAAATCAAGGTCAAAGGTCAAAGAAGTCAAAGGTCAAAATTCTGTGTAGAAGTTTTGAAGCCCTCACCTAGTGCCATCACATAAAGCAAACGGAATCAAAATCGGGTTAGAAATGGCGAAGGAGTAGCATTTTGTAGGCAATGTACAATATAGGTCAAAAATCAAGGTCAAAGGTCAAAGAAGTCAAAGGTCAAAATTCTGTGTAGAAGTTTTGAAGCCCTCACCTAGTGCCATCACTTAAAGCAAACGGAATTGAAATCGGGTTACAAATGGCGAAGGAGTAGCATTTTGTAGCAAAATGTACAATATAGGTCAAAAATCAAGGTCAAAGGTCAAAGAAGTCAAAGGTCAAAATTCTGTGTACAAGTTTTGAAGCCCTCACCTAGTGCCGTGATAAAGCAAACGGAATCAAAATCGGGTTAGAAATGGCGAAGGAGTAGCATTTTGAAGCAAAATGTACAATATAGGTCAAAGGTCAAGGTCAAAGGTCACAATTGAAATTCTGTATAGAAGTTTCAAAGCTCCCATGTAGTGCTATCATATAAAGCAAACAGAATCAAAATCGGGTTAGAAATGGCGAAGGAGTAGCATTTTGAACATTTTGATCACACACGGACGCACACACGGACGGACACACGGACGGACACACACACGTACGGAGCCCGTTTCATAGTCCCCTGCTCGAACTCGTTCGGCGGGGACAATAAAATAGAACTGGCATGATATTCACATTCATCACCTCACACCACATAAAAAGCACTTTGAAAATGAGACAATAGAAATGTACAAAGAATCTAACTAGCTTCACAAATCACCTCGAACTGATCAATTAGACTTATATTATTCTGCTGTTGGTGCTCATACACTGTATACACAATATATTTAGTGAGTCTAATTTTTCACGAATCAGGACTTTCTGACGATTTCGCGAGTGATTACATTCACGATCGTGCACTACCGTACCGAACTGAGAAATGCATGTGTGCACCTCACATTCATATTGGTATTAGAGTCAATAGTTTCACACGTCTTTAACTTCACGAATAGCCCCTGACTCGTGAAATTTGCACACACAAAAAAACTGAGAAATATTCAGTGTACACAGTACACAGAGCATATTCAGCTCTCTTTTATGATGGACTATTTTTCCATTTGGCAATGAAGAACACAAGCAATGCTTCAGACAGAAGAAGCTACTGTGCAGCTATTTACCTGGATTCATAAGTCGTCCTTGAGAGCCTGGTAATTCTTTTCCATCAGCGCTGACAATTTCCAGCACAGCTTTGCCATTCCTCTGAAGAAAGGAGTTAAAAAAACCAAACACACAAAAGTAAAACATCTTTCTTGATAAAAGATTAATTGAGCAAACCGCTAGTGATTACAGTTCTTATTTCCAAACATTTTGGCAATTGTTAAAACATACAGGCCCGCTGTATAATGTGGTGTCATTGGATGATTCTTACAATAAGTCTGTTTAATTGTGATGGATGATGGAAAATAAGTTATGTCTTTTTTCTTTTTTTTTTGGCAAGCAAGTTAACCCAGGCATTCAGTACAATACCATAGTTCTCAGGGAAGATTTGAATTTCTTGAAACAGAACTGCAGCAAGTTTGCCATCTACTGATGGAAATAAAATCAGGAGAGGAATTTGAATTTAAAAAAAAGAAGAAGATTGTGACAAGTATCAGAAGCTGAATGAATATCTTTGCATTAAGGACATTTTGTTCACGAAGAAACTAAGGTAATCTTAATAATTTCTACTTCAATCGCACATCATTCCCTTATTGACAAGATTTGTGCTGATCTATATTAGACTATGCAAGGACTATAATTCAACAAATGCCATCTCATGAGAAGAGATAAATCACAAGCTTATTTACCTAGACTGTCAAGAACAAAATTATAAATCTATAAAGTCATCCTTATCATAGCCATATTTGGCAGACAGAAGTGAGTTGGGTGTGCAAAGGTACATGCCTGTAGATGCTGCATTGACTGTTTCAAGCTCCACTCTTCCAGGGGGGCGTACTTTGCCCGGAGGGCATCGTCATCATGAGCCAGCTCTTCCACGAGGATGATGAAGATCATGGCCACGGCCAATGAGTTGACGGGTGGCGACCCCACCAGTTGAGGGCGCCCCAACGCCGAGTCGTCCACCATCACCCAGTGTTGGAGCTGGTCCATCATGGCCACTGCCTCTGTCTGAAGGCATGGAGGAAGGAAAGATGGAAAAAGTGGAGAACATTGTAAATAGCTGCCTCCCTGGATACAATAGTATACAAATATCGACTGCTGCAGAGGGAGATGGTAAAACTATTTGCACCGAGGTGATGCCTCAACAGTGCTATGTCCCGAGACGAAGTCGAGGGACATGGCACTGTTGAGACATCACCGAGGTCAAATAGTTTTACCATGGCCCGAAAGAAAGCAGTCGATATTTGTTTTATATCCCTCTCGAGCATTTTACTAGAGTAACGACGGTTCCCTGTTGGAAAAGTGTGCAGGTTTTGTGAACGATAAATCTAACGTTAGGCCGTAGCAGTGCATGCAGCAGCAGTGCGTAGCGAACGACACCGCTGCGCTGTTGTTGATTCCTACACAGAGCTACACAGCGTGCAAAACTCCGAAAGATCGAGGAGGTCCAGGACTATGTTAGAAGTAGGCTAGGCCTAAAGCGGCTTCGTTACCCAGATCATCTTCAAAATCGGTTTTAGTTTATTCCTAATTCGTACCTGATATGGTGTCCTCCTGCGATCATTCTTCCGTTACTAGAAGCAGTCACTTTGTCAATTGAGCTGAATGCATTGATCACACGTCCACTAACGTTACACACCCACGCCATTGCGCCATCGCACCACAGATTTCTGTTTTAAATGCTGTCGCACACCGAGCGCTCCGCGCTCTCTTAGCGCTCGCTAGCTAGCTAGCTGCAAGCTACAGGACTGTCGCTCAAAAGTATCGCTACTACGCGCACTGCGTACATTCTTAAGTGAGAAATGTAGATATCGATCACACGATCACAATTGGGTGCAAATCGTGGATTCCCAAAAGTACTATATCCCGCTGGCTAGTAACCAATTGCACCGCATCCAGCTGCTCGTAGCTAGCTAGTAAAACTACACCATGTTCGTGCTCTGTACAATCCTATGGCAAGAAGCTTTACATGAGGGATATAATAACAAATAGCAAAACTTACTGTTGCAAAAGTCATTTAGCATAGTCCTTGGGTAAAAGCATTAGCCATACTTATTTCATCAGTGTGAGAAGGGGCATAGTTACCTTGATCAAATTATTGACTAATGACTTAAGACTATTATAGTCTCCTCTAAAAACTATTGCCTTTATGGCAAGATCTTTATCTGACAACTAACCATCAAAACTTAAAAGTCAACACACTTTTGCTGTCCATCAGAGGATTGAAGCCATTGTCTGCTATACCAAATTGCAAAGCAACAGGGTCAAAGAGCATGAAATAAAACTTAAATAACTTTGTAGGTTTGATCTGGTCATATAAGCAATCCTTCTTTTTTTTCCATTTTCATTCAACCACTGTTTCATCCTGGAGGTTTGATTCTCATTGCTCCCAAGTCACACCACACACAATGTGTGATCACATTTTTTTTTTCTTCTTCTGATCAAAACTGGATGAAAAAGTGATGTAATTATGTTTATCAGCATAGTCCTCATCAATCTGGTCTGTACAGAAAAAAAAACAACAACTTCAAACTCTGTATAAAAGATGTGAAGAAATACACAAAATTTGGGTCCACTGAATTAGTGTATACTTCAGAATGATTTGAATTTTAAGTTCTTGCTTTCCTTCATAGACAGCGTTCATGTAATCATCACTGTAATCCCCTCCAAAACCACAACCATCATCCACATAACATCAACAATACTGGCAACTATCACTCTAACACCACTACCATTACCACCATGAGGAGAGCAACTAAAAGACTTTTTTCATTTCCGTCATTACATCTAAATTCTAACAGGTTTCAGATACTGATCCAAACCTTGTATTTTGTATCCCCCGTGGCTCTGGCCAACTCCGCCATGGCTATAGCGTAAAAGCACTCGCTGAATATCGTCCTCTGGATCTTGATGGGCTCCCCCGACCTGGTCACAGCAAAGTGGCACTTGTTGTTTGCCGGATTCTTGACATGCTTCATGAGAAACTCACCACCTTATCAGCAAAACACACATGCAAGAAAGGCCAAATCACTTCACGTCACATCAAATCCGGGGCATATTACTGTCACTTTATATCCTGACCATTCATAACATACATTGTATGTGAACATATTTATGAACAAAAGACAGAGATAGAAATAGATCGATATACAGATTAAGAAAGAGAGAGAGAGAGAGAGAGAGAGAGAGGAAAATAGCGTCAAATGTTCATGCATGATGATATGAGTGGTATGGGTCGTAATGCACATGAGCATGGAAATGATATCAATAATGATAGACTCCTTCCACCTAAAAAAATATACTCATGATTAAGATATTAAACGAGATGGAGACAAGTCAGAAAAAAACAAGAACAAAAACCGACGATTTTGCAAGTGGTTAAATACGTGATTGTGGAGTACAGTACCGAATGGACAAATGTATGCATGCATGTCACATTCATTTTGGGATCAGTCAATATTTTCATATATGTCTTTAAATTTGCGAATAGAACCTGACTTGCAAAACTCATAAAAATAAAAACCTCATGAAATATTTGGCATATAAAGCAGCAGACTTGCCCGACACTGAGCTGTAAAGATAACATATGATATCAAAGTGTGTACTGGTTTACATCTTATCATTTCACAAAATTTACTATACTATATCAATAAAGAATTGCAATCCTACAGCCATAGCTTTGGGAATGTGGAAATACTTGAAGCAGAACAGCTAAAGGTGTGTTTGATCAGGAAGTTGATTTAAATGATTATATACCTAATGTCCAAAAAAAAAAAATTACAATGGGACCCTCCGCAATGATATCTTTGAAAATAGTGAATCAATCGAAATACAAATTCAGGGTATGAAACTATAACTCATTGCCCACATCTTACAAAAAACCCCATTCGATTTGCTCCAGTGCTCAAAGAGAAATGAGGAATTTTGTAGAGGATGTCAAGATTCTCTTCCCTTCAAGTTCTGTCTATTGTATTCACACACAAAATTAACGAAGCTTGCTAAACTTGGAAGAATCAGACTCATGACATGCTTTACAACTTTTCACATTTCTCTGCGACCGCTTAACCAAATTAAATGGGGTTTTCTGCAAAATAGAGCTAAGATGTTATATTTTAAGACCCTGAACTAGCATTTAGACAGTTTGATCAGATTGGGTGTTATCAATGCCAAAATTTGATTGTAATTTTTTTGGGACATACTGTACAGTATGAAATTTGATTAAGTACATTTTGTAGTCACTGGAAACCAACAAAGCCAAAACTTGAAGGAAATTGCATACTTTAAACATTTGTAACATTTGTATCATAGAAGGAAGTAGACAATAAGAGGATAAGAAATGTACAACATTTAAAGTCACAGTAGTGGAGCAATAAAATATTACCAGGTAAAAAGATTTCAATTTATTTTGGATTTTCTATCATAATGAAAGAGCATTTGACTTTCCTCCTTCAAAAGGCACTGGGAATTTTAACGCCACATGTATGGCAATGATAAGTTGAGGGCAAGTACCCCCCCCCCCCCCAAAAAAAAAAAAAAAAAAAAAGGAGAGATTTTCATTTTATTGTTCCACTACTGTGATATTATAAATCATTTCAGCCTTTCAGAGATGCTGGCAGAAGGATTTGATAAAAATTGGAAAATTCATAACTTTTGAATGGACTGTATGATTTTTCTGAAACTTCATAACTATTTCTGCATTTACTGAATCCGCATATCTTTTTGGGTAAATTTCCCTTTAAACACTGAAAGAAAAAGAGTTTAATGATCAGAGAAAGAGACAGAGAGAGTGGGAGAGAGCACAGCAGAGGAAGACAGGATATCCTTGTACCACAACAGGATACAGGGAACAGGAAAATGACAGGCAAGAAAAAAATATCCAACTACTTTCACCAACAACCATTTGCTTCAGTCAAACACTATTTTTTACTGCAATTACAGAGGAATGAAGGTCAGAAGAAATTTTGTCTGGCTGAAAAGTGCATTGTATTCTTGAATTGCTTCTGATATCATTGACATTATGTGCTGAGATCTAAAAACAAATAAGATTACAGAGAGTTAAATACACTATCATCAAGTTTTCCCTGACATAGATTAATATCTTTCTGATACAAAAGGGGGAAGGGGTTGGGTGGGAAGACACTTTATCCTTTTATTACGTTAACTGAAGTCAGAGACTCTCATTTTATAATGCGTGAAAACAATCCTGCCAGTACTTACCCTTTTTTGCAGCATTCAAGACTTGGTCTGTGTGGTATCTGGGAATACTGTTGTACATCTTTGAGTAGGTCCATACCTGCAGATGACAAATCAGTTGCTGAAATATTGTAATAATTCTTTTTAGATGTCGAGAGCAGAAATAGCTAATGCTCACACTTTTCTTGATGAGGTGGTTCATTTGCTAATCTCTGAAATGGGGTCCCATGTTCTACAATGGCACATTGATTTGATACAGTCTGCACTCCACAGGTTCTCCATGAACTGCCCCCTTTTGTGCAATGATACAAAATCAATCTAAAAACTCCCTGCATCCAGCCAGTGATCAAGACCACCAATAAAATCTTGTAATTTGTTACGCCTGGCACCAAACCCACAAAAAATTCTCTGTAATGGATCAAAATGTCATTTCGGTTTACCGACTCAAATTGTGAAGATGTTTGTCTTACCTGGGAGAATAATCTTATCTCTCTCTACTGTCAAAATGTGGCAGTGTAAAACAAAACCGAAATGTGAGATCACATTTTTTTTTCCAACGGGACAGGTGCTGCTCTCACTGGGAAATACAGGGGAAACTCGGTATAACGAACACTGCTATAACGAGATATCGGTTATAACGAAGAAATTTTCCCGGTCCCAAATTTCCTTCCACACAAGTCTATGTAAAATGCTACTCTTATAGCGAGATCGGCTATAACGAAATAACTGCTATAACGAGATAAATTTTGTGACTTCCAAACAAAGAAAAACATAGTAAATCAAACCTGCTATAGCGAGGTAAAGCAAAATGCCTTCGGTAAAGCTTTACTTCGCCTGTGCTATCATCTTCCGAGATTGTAAAGCTTGATGCGCCAAAAACTGTCTTGTACACACATAATCATTTTCTTCAGTGCACTCCAGCTAGCACTGCATGTTGTACGTGTGAAGTGTGTGTGTGCACGCACACTGATACATGCAGAAAATGTGGTGGGACGGCCATACATGACATCATCATGACGTTTAGCAGGTGTGAGGCAATCTGATGCTGTGATTGGCCTTCTACTTAGGGAATTCACCGTCTTCACACACACGCAGTCATAATGTACTATACAGAATGTGTCACATACACACACAGCATTGTGCAGACCATATTCAAGCTTTCCACACAACACACACCCATACGATAACCACATACCAATCCACAGACGATCTTGATACAATCGCAAGCTATACAAATTTACAAATTCAAACATCTACAATTAATAAGAAACACATTCTTGATATTGGATATCCTTGGCGAAAAACATCTTCTTACCCATAAAGGTGAGTAATTCCCTCACACACAATATCAAGCTATCAGTATTGATTGAAATATGATGGGTAGTCCCACATGTGCAAATTAATGTCATTATTTTATGCCTTCTTTTATGCCTACTGATATAACGAGATATCGGCTATAACGAGGAAAATGACTCGGTCCCGACCATCTCGTTATATCGAGTTTCCACTGTAGAATGTATTTTTACTGATACTTCTTCACAGAATGCCTGAGTGACCCAATCTTTAATCTTCTCTCCCCCCCCCCCCCTCTCCTTCTCTTTGAAACTGTATCTCCTAACTCTCTCTTATTTCAATCACTTTGTGAATGGGTTAGGATAGTCCAATTTTAACCAGTCACATATCATTCTTAAGCTAACAGAGCTTACTCTTTTAAACTATGTGGAAAAGTAAAAAAAAAAAATTTGGACTATTTTGTGGGTTTTGAGCTAGCCAATTTCAAACCATCCCTGAATATTTCATAGATATCTCCATTCCAATCTCTTTGCATAAAGTGACCAGCAGACAACAAAGAAACAACTGTTCGTAAAAACATAACCTCCTAGCTACAGATGTGAAAGAACTTACTTGTCTTCCCTGAAGCCAGCAATACTTTGTTTCATCGTATACCTTTCCATCTTGTCCCAGGCAAACGAAGAAGCCGCTATGCAAATACAATGTTTAAAAGGGGGCACTGAATTGTTTATTAGACTTCAGAAAAAGGAAAGGAAGAAGATACTTGTTTCTTAATGTGATGACATCAAAAGCCTATGTGCTTATAATCTATGATACTTCAGACTTTGCATTTACAGTGTAGATGCCATTAATGAAAGTTATACAGGGGTTGGCTGTAAGGTCAAAGGTTGAATTAAATTTAAAATTGTATGATGGATCAAAACAGCTATCTCTGAAGTGAGATAGCATGCTATTTAAAAAAAAAAGAGGAAAAAACCTGTTAAACAATGATGAATGCTTTACTTTTAATCACTGGGATAAAGGGATCTGACCAAATCTCCAATTCAATTCCTGAGAAAGAAATGCCAACACTGGCTGACTTGCTCATGACTTATGCAGCATTTATTGCAACAATAAAGACTCTCTGGTCTCATCTACAATATCGATCAGGAGATGTTGTAGTTTCAAGACAGAATTGATAATAAAGCTGAAGAATTCATTCCCAATCTTGAAGACAATGCGTGACTTTGATTCTTGCAATATTGTTCTACTGGAAAAAATGACAAAAAGTAAAAGAAAAAATGTTATAAATGGGTTGAACAATGACATATCAAAGTGTAGAAGTCTTGGGAGGGGGGGGGGGGGGTGGGGGAGAGAGGCTGGGAGAGCACAGATGCAATAGAGTGCTCCACTAGTGCCCTCCTTCAACCCCTTAGCCCACGTTACCCAGGCATTGGAAGTGCACTCACCCAAACTCTTCATCATGGGAATGCTTCAGCCAGAAATCCATCACTCTGACCAGCTCGGACTCGCACTTCTCTAGGTAGTGTTCCAGCTGGTCAGCTACTGCCTGGCTTGTCATGGTGTCTGTCCAGTGGTATGACAGGTCAAGGGGTATGGCAACTCAAATCAGGTAGTCAGGTATCCTGTTTGTGGCGAGTGGTGCTATTAAATTTGGAACATGGGATGAGCAAAAGGACAGTGAGAACTGAAAAGGTGACCGACCACACAAGTATATACAACGACAACAAAATCTTAAAGATGTTGATAGATTTTGCATAGTATTTTAGTAACCACTGTTGCTACTTTATCACTTCATGGTATATCACAATTTATGGTCTAATGTTTCTGTAAAATCAGAAATGTTCACATGCACAATGTTTATTTCATCAATTTTGCAAGAGCCTAAATAGATTTGTGAAATTAAGATGCACATGAAAATTCTTGTCTATAAATATGACTAGGGTCTAAAAACTAACAGTGAGGGAACAGTTACACTGCCGCATTGCATTGGATGTACAAGTGGCAGTTCTCGAAAAATTAATGCCACTAAAAAGGCTATCAGCACCAATTCGTGAAAATTTCGTGCCATGCCCATGCAAAGATGCATAAAAATTTTATTTCTTGCAAGGTGCAAGAGGCACAAGTGATAATTTTGTTTTTGTTTAGTTAGATGTCTATATAAATTAGAGACTGCACATCGATTACCACATTAAATTACAAGATTCTACAGTCATGGCAAATGACAAAATTAGCAATACCACGGAACATTTAACGACAGCCACTAACTGTTAGAAATCTCTCGAGCACTCCTTAGACTCAGTGAGCTTTGGTGAGAGAACGTCCCGTCGACGGTGCGTGCATCACAGCCGCCCTAGCCAGCCAGCCAGGCCCTGCCCTGTCCTGTCGCACGCCTCGAAGGTGGGACCTGCCTCGGGAGCGGGAGCAGATCGCATCAGCCAATGCAGTGTTAGTGGTAATTCACAATTTCGAGGAGTACCGTACCTGTATTTTTTGTCCTTGGACTACCGGTACTACTAACTGTTAGAGAGTAAAGTTTTTTGTTGTACATGTACGACTGTTCGTCAGTAACTGCTCTTCACTTCATGCCACGAATACAATTTTACACGCGGCGATCGACAACAACTAAACTCTGCAGTCGAGGTTAGCATTGTTGTTTTCCTGAAAATGCAAATACGTTTGACCTTGCATGACCTGCCCGATCCCTAGCTCCTCCTCCCATACAGTCTAAAGGGCCGTTCACACTGGAGCGGTTTTGCGGCAGCGGCAGCGGCAGCGGTGCGCCGCAAAAATCACTCACGTGTTGTACCTGTACAACCGTTCACACTGGAGCGGTAGCGGCGACTTTTCAGAGCGGCAACCGCAAGCGGTTTTCTCGAATCGCTCTGCTGAGCGCTAGTCTGCCGCTGCGGCGAGGTTGCTATTGACCAATCATAATAGAGTACAGTTCGTGACGTTATTATGTGTGTGGGGTCATAAACTTTAGCTTGAAAAAGATCAGAGTCTCGCGAAGGTGCAACTCGTCGGTCGAAGAGCGGAACGAAGACGTCCAGAAAAGACAACTTTTGTACAATAAACTCAATTATGTTCACAAAAACACTCCTGAGGAAAATATCGAATTGGAGACCATTGATGATGAAATCGGGCTAAATGGTAAGTTGCTCATTTTGTTTTCTCAAGGTTTTGCCATTTGTTTCGACCCTTGACAGCGGTCACTCTCTTGCAGAGGCTACATTGCAGATTGTAACTTTCCACGTATTTTGCCATAGACGCAGACTCGCCTGCGAAAGAAAGCAGTCTATCAATGTCACAGTCCCATATACGCCTATCTATGTCTGATATATAGTCTAGTATTCTGCCAACGTGGTACTGAAACCTTGAAGTCTAGAGTAGATCTAGAACTACTAGGTCCAGTAGGAGCACTCCTACTATCCGACTAGTCCCACATCTGACCTACTAATGATCAGTAATGTATGGGGTCCATGATAGATGGGAAGGGCTTCTCATATGATAAATGGACCACAATATGGTCGATTGTATACCGGTATAGGCAGGCGGTAGGGCCTGGCCTAACCCCGGGACGCTCCGTATACACAGTTACACACTGTGGGTGTTGGGGCTGGTCGCAGTTAGGCCTGGCCCTAACATCCTCATAAAAAAAGAACAGGTTACGTAGACGTATACAACCTATTTAACGTTACAATATGCTTCTTAGTAGACCAGACACTCTAACGTGAGATATATTTGATACATTTTGAATTGTTTCTAATAAAATTAAAATAATGTAGAAAATCTAGGTCCTATACCTTGGGATTTTTTTTTTTTTTGAAATAGAAAGTACTGGTACCCCCTGGTAAATTCATAAGTAAAAATTTGGCATTAATTAGAGCTAATACTGGGAAAAAATGGTCCATAAACGGCAAATAAATTCAAATAAAAACAACACTCAACAGAAACACCTAGCCTCTAGGCCTCATACTATACTGTAATATTTAATTGTATTTAAAATTTTGATACTCGTTTACAAAGTATTGCATGGTCAAGCACCTGGTTATTTATCAGAATTAATATCAATGAAATCACACTCATATTCTCATAATTTACGAAGTACACAGGATAAGTTGCTTCTAAAGCAATTTCACTTAAAAACTAAAGTAACTTTAGGGGATTGTGCCTTCAGCTGTGCTGCTCCAAAACTTTGGAATAAATTACCTGAGAAACTGAGGAAGGCATCATCAGTTGTTGTCTTCAAATCTTTATTGAAGACATATCTTTTTTCAGAAGCCTTTGATTAATTTGTTATTTATTTTTCGTGTGTCTAATCAGTGACAGGAGCTCTGTTACATCACAGCACAGTAGAGTATATTTACATACCTAGCTGCGCTATACAAATTTGTCTAATTATTATTATTATTATTATTATTGTTAACGGTAGACATAGTTCTAGACTCTAGTCTAAAGTTTCTAGACCTAACGTGCATTAGGCCCTAAAAAAGGTATGTTCTGGGTATTGACTCTGCCTCTATACAGGCCTAGATCTAGGTCACCTACTATGTAAGTGTTTCTGTACTGCCATACTGCCCCCGCACTGGTATAAATGCATACACATAACCACAACTTTGTCCATTGGCATTGGCATGACAAAGACGATCTAGACCACCCTACTTGAATTTACTTGCGTTCAGTCTTGCAGTGAGTCGCATCATCAGACAGGCAGTGAAGGAGGACTGATTTGTCTTGTTAGAAAGTGAATCAAATCCTCTCAGGCTGAGTCTGACCAAGTTAAGGATAATGTTTTAAAATCACTTTAACTGGGGAAACTGTACTGTAGCTGGTAAGCATACGTATCCATTATCTTGTCTTGCCTTTCCAAAGATGCCCACATTTCCCACAATGAATAGACTTGGACGGTTTCTTCAATGTATGGTAAGGGTACCAGTTATCGGCAGGGTACATCAACACCATGCGTATCATGTCTGTTTGCGTATAGAACAAAAAGATACGCGTGGGATTAAGTGCCATTTTATAGCTATGAAAACAGTAACAAAGAAACGAAAATCAAGCCAACAAAACAAATTAAACACGTTTCAGTTACACATCCACTCGATAAGAACGCATGACTATGAAATTCACATGTATTAACTATGGAGGGAAGGGGTGCAGATCGTGAGGTACCCCTTTTCAGCCACGCGAAGAAAATGCATCGCACGCAGTAAAATTGCATAATTTTACAACAGAGATTCGGAATCAACAGAACGGTCACAAGATTTGAAACTGCAGTATTTACAGCTTATTTGAGGAAAAACTTGGGTGAATTTGTTTTATGCTTTTGCAATAAACGAGCTGCAAATTCATAGGGTGCCGATAGGTGGTACCCTCATTCATACAATTTAAATGCCAGTGATGCAGTGGTTAGTTAATTGCTGACCCTTGACAGATTGTATCAAGGATTGAAGCAGCCACTACTTCTTCTGGGAGGCTGTGCTAGTCCTTTGTGTTCCTCGGTAGGAAAGACGACCCTCTGTATTGTGTTCTGCAGGTAATTCAGTGCGTTAATTCATGTTGGTAACAATACCAAATGTATATTTTCATGAATAGTTTCATTGATATAAGCACTTGGCATTTTAGTAGCACTTACACTGTACTGCAAAATGAGCAATTTAAGAGCAAAAATCAGATATCAAAAGTTCAGACAATCAATTCCTGCATGTGGTGTTGGTTATGGGAGTGAAGGGCTAAGGTGCTTTTTAAGAGAGACCTGTTTATATTACATTTTCTTTGTGCTGAGTAAAAAGTTCCCCATATTTATGTAAGGAAATAATGTTATAATGAATTGTACATGTATAACACATCATTTGTATAACACCTCACTTGTATGAATATCATTTACCCTCAGGTAAACAGTGATTGAATCTGCTTCCCTCCTATTCAGCGAATGCGGAAAGACCATGCAAAGGAGGCTGCATCCCTGACCAGGCTTTGATGCAAGCTCACTCATTGACTGGAAAGCTGTGAGTTTCAGCTTTCAGGATTTACTGAAAGTGCATTATTCAAAAGATTGACATTCTAGGTACATGTGGGAGGAAAAAAACAACAACTTTATTTTGGAAGTGATGGTACATGTATTGTACCGTACCAGATAATTCTAATGACAACACAGGTACATTATTTTGTATGTCACCTAGAACTAAAGAGTGAACTTAACTTAAGAATGAAATTTCTGTGAAGGCACATCTTTTAATCTTTACCCTGCCCCTTCATTCAAGGAAATGTATGTATGTAGATTCTTCTCTTTCTTTATAATGGATATGGCAACATCCCATACATTTGACAGGTATGACAATATGCAGCGTGGACCAATCATCATTTTAATAGTGTATATTATGGTGTACCATAGGTGCCTAGGTCTAGTAATTGGCCCATACCAATTTAATCAGTTTGAGAGGACATGAACATGCAAGTCAAATGTAACTTTGAATGTAAAATTGTCTGTCATTTTTATTTTATTTATTCATTTTTTTTTTTTGGGGTGGGGGGTGGGGGGGGGGGGGTGGTCCAAAAAAAAAATGACTTAAGACAAAGTTACACTTCTTTGCAAAGATAGTTCTGTTAAGCTAGACATGGGAAAAAACAAACAAACACACAAATAGCACCATGAAGGCCAGAATTGTGTGAATTGTTCTGTTGTGATCTGTATAGCTTTCTTACAGGCCTGTAATACCTCCCCATTCCCTTCTGAAACAATTTTGCCCCCCTGTTTCCAGATATCATGTTTGACTCACTCCTGCATGTGCATATAGTAGATCTTCAGCTTTAAAGAATGACCTTCTGATCTTGGTCACTCTTGCTCCTAGTTTACTGCAGTTGCTAGTAAATACATCATAACATGATACAAAAGTACTGGAAATATCATGTGTATAAAGGCGTAAGAAAATAGTGCACATCAATATGTCTTCAAAATTTTTACACTGTTTCCATATATGTCTGCCTTTTTCGTTCGTCCAGGAAGGACTGTTTTAAATACTCATATGTGGTCAACACAGAACATCCGCAGTCACAGCCCTTCATCCTTCTTATTGGAGAAAGCAAATTATACCCTCTTCAGGTACATGTATCTGCAGTTGTGGAGCACAGGGCACAGTCCTCAAGGCATTGTGGGTGCAGGTGATATTGTCTTCAAGTTGATCTTCGTTCTAAATTGCAACTACTGGCCACATTGCTTGGCGGTGAGACAATTTTAAAAGGGACTCCTGTACAAACAAGGAGGATTTGAAACTTTTGCATCCATCACTTATTTTCTAAATTTGCCGAGTCAACCATAATGAAACCATTTATTTATCATCTCCACCCTTCCCGTATCAAGTCTGCATAATAAAACAGCATTTGCTTGAGAAGTACATACAATGTTATAGGGAAATAGGCACTGACCCATTAATTGTGATCTCCTCATAACAGTGACCATGTTTAATATTTCACAAGCCATTTGCCATTTGGATATTGTATTTTGACTATACACCTGGCCAGTACCATGTATGAATGATAAGGTACCTTTATATTGATACTATTAGTGGTCAATGCTTCTTTGAAACATGTATTCACTTTTCAAGGAGTTAGTTTTACTTTATATGATTATGTAGACAAGTATCGAATATGTGAAAAGCTGCTAATTCCATTATTACACACCACGCCCACACATAGTGTGTACAAGTTGACAAGGGATGTATAGAGCACCAAACTGTGACATTGCCATGGAGACTAGTTCTAAATGACCTCACCTGGCCTAAATATCTGTCAACACTATTGTTGCTAACCATGCTTGCACCTGGTTCCAACCCAAGTTACAACAACTCTCTTACTTTTTTAGGAGTTGACCTAGAACTTGGCATTATGTGGTATTTAATTAATGTGTTGCCATGGTAATGAAAAAAAAAATCTATAGAAAATTTAACCAAGATACTGTGGATCAAACTACATTGTACTTTCAGTCTTTATAATGTGAATGGTAATTTGAAAACACAAGATATACTTGTCTTCAACTGGCATCCTTCATGTATCACTTGAGTAGTGAAGATGTACCCCAAGCAATTTCATCTACTATGTTCGTAAGAAGTGATCAAGTTCTTCATGATTATCATACAAGGCAGGCTATTGTGTATCACTTCGCAGTTAGAACTCGACTCAGGAGAAATGTGATAGCATAATACATGTACAGGTCCACAACACAAGAATTCTTTGCATTGCTCCCAGGTAGGCCAGTAGCAAACATACTATTCAAAAATGTGATGAAATTCCACCTTTGTCACTATGTACCTACATAGTACCTGTCACATGTGTGTATTTGACTTTGGAGTATGGATGCAATATTGTATTATGCTGCATGGCAATGACTAAAATAATCAGCAGTAGACCAAGCACTTTATAGTGTACCTGAAGCATGTTACTACAGATTTTTGAAAGCTTCAAATTTATCTTGAAACCCAAATCTATAAATGTTGACATGGCATCGAATATTATTTTCATTACATGTATAATCTTGAATACTCAGTTTGTACTTTCCTTGCATTAAATTAGTATTTGATGTCAGATAACTCATAACAGGTCATTGCATTATATGCGTAATATGTTGCTATTCTGTTTGCTACTTGATTTGTTATCGGACTAGCTAAATTGAACCATGTAAGCACCTAGGTGCCCATTTTTGTTGTATTCCTTTACTTATCCTGATTTTCTTGTGTTTGTAACTTCAATACATGTCCATATCATTGTAAATCTCAAGCCTCATCCACCCCTATGTATCCGCTCTTTCTTGCTCACTTCATTTGATGAACTCTGTACTGCTCTTTTCTCTCAATCCTATTCTCTCCTATATTTTTCCTGTCCTACATGTATGTACATGCATATCTGAGCAATTGCCCCAGAGGGCAATTACCCCCTGGCTAAATACTGGTTAGTGGTAAGGTAAGAGTAAAGATTAGGGTTAGGATTAGGTCAAGGGTTAGGAGTTTGGGTTAGGGTTGGGATTAGGTTCAGGATTAGGATTAGAACCAGGGGATGGGTCCGGGGTAATTGCCCAGGGGGTAATTGCCCTAGACCCATGTACATGTAATACAACTACTTTTTGTTTCTTATTACTGAGAAAGATTGGTCCTTATGAGGTTTGAAAGTGAAATGTAAACGACTGATTTGTTTTATGTTGTCAAGTATGCATTTCTGCTAGGAATTTGCACTGAATTATTTCTTTTTTTCAGATTTAGGAGATGAGAATAATATGCTTATAGAAAATTGGTCCAAGATACAAATTAAATTGGTGTTAATTATCATACATGTACTTCAATCATTCATAAAATCCAGTACCATACTACCATTACTGTATTGTTTTGACAACTCATGTCTATCCATTCAGATTTAAAAGTTGCTCATACAGTGTCAGATCTCGTGAATTTTCATTTTACATGTACATGTGAATGTGCTATATTACTTCCCTTCGCAAATGTTAACAGTATATGTATACACTGTACTTTATTTCTGCAACAGACTGCCATATTAGATCACATCAAATGAGATTGTATGTTTCAACAATTGTCCTGAATTAGTGTCTCAAGTGCTAAATTTGACATGTGTGGTTTGTATTAGTGTATGTACATTGCTTGATGTGTATTTCGAGTGATGTTTGTCATTTACCGACATAAGTTGGTTAAAATTCCTGTTAACTAATATTTTCATTCGGTGGTTAAATTTCAAAGAAAAGATTTAGTGCAATTCCACAAAACTTGCTTAAGATAAAACCGACCTCAGTTGGCTTTTGATAATCACTTTACTCAACAGTTGTGTGGTTCACCTGGAAATCGACTGTCTGTTAAAATGCTATCCAGATTTCTGAAAGCGTAGATTTGATGGTGTAATACAGATGTATGAATTTGAAATCCAAACTGAGATCGTGCGTGTGTGTGTGTTTGTGTGTAGTTTTTGTTTTTGTTTGTTTGTTTGTTTGCTTTTTCTAAGAGGATGCAAAGCTGCCATTAATTTCTTCCCCATGCATGATATAAAACACATGTTGTGGAGAGTGAAAATGCTACTCTTGTTTTTCCATAGCTGGGAGTACAGTATGTGAGTGAGTTTATTATGGGCCTTTGGATTACATTATACTCTACATACGTAGATCTAGTAGATTTGAGTAGGCGAGTGAATGGTAGGCATATTCCCTAAAACATCCCCTCACCTTTTTAATTACACTTCCAGAAAGAGCGTGAACTGTGACAGAAATCAAATCAAACATTACATTTCATCCATATAGAGTTCATCGTAAATAATAATAATAATACAGTATACATTTAATGTGCCAATTCCACATGACTAACGTACTCAAGGCGCAGTAGGAAAAGTGAGTTATGAAGTACAAAAATCATTACACAAACATGCACATGAAAATGAATGACACAGTCATGATGATTTATATATATATATATATATATATATATATATATATATATATATATATATATATATATATCATAATACCGGTATACTATTCTATAGTAAAAGATTGGAATGACAAGTAAAGAAGTATGTTGCTGGTTTTTCTTTTTTTTTAAAGAGCTCATCTTTCATACAATTGACTACTTTGCCGACAACAGAAAAAACAAAATACTAGTCATTTTCTTATTAACATGAAACAAGATAAGATATCATTACTTTGGATGCTGACTAATTTTGTAAAAAAACACACAAAAAAACAACAAACAATAAAACAAAAACAAGGAAAATGTGACATCCGCAGATCATATTTGAGATATTGGGGTGCTAGATGTACACATTGTATGTACCGCCTTCTCAGTATATATGGCAGTGGTCCGATGCAACAATTTCTGCGTGCATACAAATACCAGTAACACAAGGAATATTTTGCAGTTTCATTGAACAGTCTGTGTTGAAAGTGTTTTTTTTTTTTTTAAGCAAAAAGTTGAAAAGCTGAGATTCCAGTACTGATTGTCCAATAGTCTCCTTTCATGTTACGCATCCTTGATTTCCTTTATTGTTTGTTTCGTTTTGGAAAAGTGATTTTGTAAATTCTCAGATCCACGGGGAATGTATTCACGGTATCCATGTGCATGATAATTATGTAATTGATTACTAGTAAACTGCAGGTGCCCAAGGGCAACAATCTAATTTGCATATTACGCGCGGCAAACCGCTCCAGTGTGCACAGCGTGCCGCTGCGGCAGAGTTTAGCGGCAAACCGCCGCCGCTGCCGCTGCCGCAAAACCGCTCCAATGTGAACGGCCCTTAACTGTTACAGGTACAGTACCCTGTGTGTGTGTGTGTACCTAAAAAGGACCACTGACTCCGGTACACACTGTACTGCGAGCGCTTGCACCTGTACCTACCCGTACCCGATCGAGTCTATCATCGATTACACTGATTACACCAGTAGGAGATAGGAACGAACTTTTCAGTGAGTGCTTATGATATACACGAACATACCCACACACACACCCAGTAAATGTACGTAAGTGCCATAACATTTCAAGTGCACTACACGAAACCAACACTCAAGCAAACAAAACTCGGGGGAATGTCAAATGGTGTTTAGTTCACTCCACACACGCAGTGGGATCGGTTAATCAGCACCGTTTGTTCTACACTAGATCTAGGCCTAACTCGCCGCGGTGGTGTTCGTTGATGAAGCCATCGGAACGGATTGGAAGCTCGAAGGCAGGGAGGAGTGGCCGATGAATGACACAGTCACCAGAGTTGACGTCGCGTCTCAGTAGTGTTTAGACTATCAACTCGCCATTTGGAAGATAGTGGATCGAAGGGGACAAAAATGCCGGGAATTCAGCTTCTTCGCTTAGAAGACGCCCAAGATGACTCCCCTCAGGTGAGTGACAGTCAACGATACCAGTGTAAAATTAATCGGGGTTGTTTACAACTGGAGTGTTGTTTTGCCTTGACTGTTGTTCCTTGCTACTAACTGCTGTACTGTGTAGATACGTGCTAGAAGAATTTACAAGAGTGTTGGTGCTTCCTACTTGTAGGCCCATGCATTGAAACATTTGTTAGTTGGTACTGCTTAAACTCTGGGAGCGGGAGGCGTTTTTTTTAAAGACGGCACAGATTGGGGCATGGCGCGTGTTAAACCTATGGGAAAAACGTTGGGTTAGGGTTTTTGGTTATGGTTAGGGTTAGGGTTAGGGTTAGGGTTGGGGTTAGGGTTAGGGTTAGGGTTAGGGTTTGATGGTTAGGGTTAGGATTAGGATTAGGGTTAGGTTTAGGCATAGGGTCCCCGATAAATTTGTAGTTTCCCCAATCTGTGCCGTCTAAAAAAAACACGCGAGCGGGAGTGCAGTTGTCAATGCACAGACCAATCGCAATGTCTGCAGATTTCATCAGATCCAATGAGGTTCAGATGTTGAAGCTGCTTACATTGCATTGCATTGATGGTTCACAGTCACACACAATGAAATTCTCTGAGACAGTTGTTAACTATTGAAAGCAAAACTATAGAACTAAAGTGCCAAGGTTAGACCTCCCATGCCAAAATTTGACCACACGCAAATGCATCGAACAAGCTAGGATACGGATAGGTAGGGCCTACATGTAACTAGGCAGCCCAGTTGCACAGCGTACTAACATCGTCTGGTTGGGCTACTAAACCACACTAAACAGTTAGTAATGCCGTACGTGGTTGGACTGGACAAGTTGTGGGACCGGACTAAAAAATTTCTTCCACAACCACAATAAAATCCCATAAAATAAGCATAAAATACAATGGCTTTTGAATAAATATTTTATACCAATTTTTGAGGTTACTTCTCAAAGCAGAATTCGGCAATTTGTTTCACGATTTGTCAACCAGAAGAAGTGCGCAATATTCTATCACACGCGCCGGGCGATGTGAAACTTGTGCGCGTGTTTAAGTCAGAAACAACAAACTTCAGTGTTACCAGTAATCCATTCCCATAGACAATACACGGAGGCTGGCTACAACGTTCAAAATATATTTGCAAGGGTTTCAGTTATGTTCTCTAATTATGACATAAATTGATTTTGTTCGCTTTGCTTTGGAAGAACTGTTAAAGATAATATAAAGTTTTGGTACCTCAAAAGTTTCCCTGAATTTCCTTCTCTTAGTTTGTGTTTCAGGTTAAAGTACCTTTCATATGGTGACATGACATTTGCTCCTGTGAAAATTGCTCCTGTCTTATTTTGTAGGTCTAGTTTGATGTTAGGATTAGGATTATGGTAAGAGTTATATTTGTGGGTAGGTTTTATGTTTGGCTTAACGTGCAGATACTTCGTGGGAGCATTTGTCGCGGGAGCAAATGTCATGGAACCCTTTCATATACAGCTTGTAACTAACACTGTGAGACTTACTCGCCCCAAAGTGCTCTCATGTCTTAGTAATCATGCAATTAACTGCGACCAGCAGCCCCATACGCATAACGTAATGGGGCTTCGCATTGTAGCTTTCAGGATCATGACAGATTTAGTATCGCGGGTAAATATCAACTTAAAATTCAAAAATTTCTTCACTTTGAAGACTTACCAATTAGGTTGAAGTATTGAAAACAGGCTTCGGGCAACGTTTGGTTCTGCCAATAGTCCCTTTCTGTTCGAATTGATGACTGAATGTGACTCGGTCGAGAGGACCTTGGGAGAGCTACATACACTGAATACTACGGCCAGCGCATGTGCACACATCACATGCGCACAAATTTCAAATCCATGAACGGATAAGATGTTTGTGTGCGCATGCGCTGGCCGTAGTATTGGGGATATTTACCCACGATAATAAATCTGTCATGATCCTGAATGCTACAATGCGAAGCCCCATTACGCTATGCGTATTGGGCTGCTGGTCGCAGTTAGCTATGCGTATGGGGCTGCACGCTGCTGGTCGCAGTTATCATGCAATAATGGTTTCGTACAATACGTGTACTACCTCGCCGTCGAACAGCGGCGGCTCTGGTACGAAACCATTATTGCATGATTACTAAGACATGAGAGCACTTTGGGGCGAGTAAGGCTGCGTTTATCTAAAAATTTTCTGAGGCAGAATCACGATCCTAAACGCATTTGGGGAATTTTCAGGGTTAGATAAAGGCAACCGTGTTTTCAAACGCATTTAGGAACGCCGTTTTGAAACGCCTTTCAAAGGGCGTTTTGAAACACGTTTGAGACCACGATCGCCGTTCTGTGAGTAGATAAACGCAATGCCGTTTTGAAACGCGTTTATATCTCAAGGTCAAATCCCAGCTGTTTCCGGTTGTGCTCTCAACCCATTATTTGTGTGTGACTGATGAGGCAGGTTTGGTGGTATGCAGTTGACCTTTACTTCCTGGGTCGAACGGCACAAAGTAGCTGCCCAGTGACAACACTTGAATCGCGATTGTATGATGGTTAGATAAACACGGCACCCCGAGAATCGCGTTTCAAACCACGTTTGCAAACACCTTTCCAAATGCGTTTGGAAACTTGATTCTCTCTCTAAAGTTAAAACTTGATTCTCTCTCTAAAGTTAGATAAACACAGCCTTAGTCTCACAGTGTTAGTTATATGAAAGGTACTTTAACCTGAAACACAAACTAAGACAAGGAAATTCAGGGAAACTTTTGAGGTACCAAAACTTTACATTATCTTTAAGTATCATTTTCAGAACCTCATCATTGTGTATTGGAATATTTTTATTGAGAATGGCAATGTGAAAAATTCATCTAAATCTCAACTTCTTAAGTGTCCGGGTACACGGGTGCTGTTCGTTATTCCGAAGGTTCGCTATTCCGA
Source organism: Diadema antillarum (assembly GCF_040938485.1). Lineage (NCBI taxonomy): Eukaryota > Metazoa > Echinodermata > Echinoidea > Diadematoida > Diadematidae > Diadema > Diadema antillarum. The sequence goes on from NW_027271026.1 coordinate 2,333,793, forward strand.
AGGGTCGTTATTCCGAAGGGTCGTTAATCCGAAACACACAAATTCCCTGTACCTAGAGGTTCGTTAATCCGAACATTTGTGGCGTTATTCCGAAGGTTCGTTATTCCGAAGAATCGTTAATCTGAAAATGAAATTCGGAACAATGAACCTTCGGAATAACGAATCTTCGGACTAAAGAGCCTTCGGAATAACGAACATTCGGAATAACGAGCTGTAACTGGGTACACAACCCCCCATCATACTACTTTACGTTTTTTTAATACATAATGTAGCAGGCAATTGAATTTTGGATGCCATTATATTTATGGTTGAATCATGGGCGGCTTGCTTTATATCATTATCAGTTCATTAAGACATTTAGTCTTTGTGCGTGTTCATGCGTACCCCCACACTGCCAACCACGCACAGAGCTACCAAGTCTCACACATTGTGAGTGAGACTCAAGCATTTAGGGTCTGTCTCACGATCTCACACATGACACCCATTTTTCTCACGCATTAGGAGCATAGCTTAAAGGATTAAAGTGAGAGTTAAAATTGAAGGCGTATTTCCCTTTTGTCTTTCAAAATAAGTAATAAATAGTTATGGGTACTTAAGTACATGCACCAGCTTGCACCATTAAGAGCTAAAAATTGAAAAAGCTCCCTACCGTGGGAGGGCGGACACCCAACTCCCACACCCTCCCCTCGCTCAGTCGCTTCGCTCCCTCGCTCACACACATGCGCGCGCGCCGGGATGCTGAGTCATGAAAATCTTACTCATAAAAATGTTTTGAACTTGGCATCTATGCACGCATGGCACATACATATGTAGCGCACAGCCGGCAGCCACAGGCCGGGGGTCCATCCATTCCATATGTCAGTGATGTATGAGTTTGACTTGCAAATGCTAGCATATAATACCTGTTATCTGGCTTCACACCAATGTCCAAACCAAAAAAATGTTCAAGTTTCTTGAACATTTTTATGCGTGCAGCATTAATATTATTTTTCCAATTTTTTTTTTCTATCGCTTTCACAACACAGTTTTTGACATTTTCACCAGCAGTCTAATGACATACTAACAGTAAATTTGAGACTGAAAGATCAGTCTGTATTTTATAGCCAGGGATATGTTCTATCTATAGAGACTATCTATGTCTTCATGGAATCCCTTTCCTATACAGACTGAAGGCTCTGATAAATGCGATGCTGTTGTAGCACAGAAACAATGTAATTGCCTATTAATGGCTGCATTTATCGGTGATCAGTTATCACCAGCATACAATAGCATGTCAACAAGCTGGTAGCTGTGTCTTTCCATGAAAATTATCAAAATTTTTGATATGTCAAACAGCTGGTGAGTCCAATGTATTTATCAAAGGTTGTTTATTACTATTTACTTTGTAAGTGCCATCAGGGAATTCTTTGTTCATGAATGAATAGGTTAGGTTCATTTGTTTGTGTGTTGTACTGTGTTGTGACGATTTTTATTGTGTTTATTACCTCCACCAAGGGAGGAGGTTATGTTTTCGTTACCGTTGGTTTGTGTGATTGTTTGTTCGTTTGCTTGTTTGTACAGACTGTATGTCCGTGTGCAAAATAACTAAAAAAATAGTTAACAGATCGTGATGAAACTTGCAGGAAAGGTTGAAAATGACACAAGTAACAAACGATTAACTTTTGGTGGTGATCCAAGAATTTTGGGGGAACTTATGAAGGATTTTTTATATTCTGGCAGGTAGGGTCAATGAACTTGGAAGTTCAGGCTGCGCGTATTTGAGGTTTGCATGCGCGCACTAAAGTGCGTGCTCTAATTCTGCTAGGGCGAGGCGCACCCCGCAGCTGAGGGTTTATGACGTAACAAAGGCTTCTATATTGGGGAATTGGGCTACTTTCAGCACACAATGCTATTTATGAGTGGAAATCACTGCATCTCTATGGAAGAACAAGATCAGTGGTGAAAATGATTTGCATGCTTGGCGGAGGTCTGCGCTCTCAGAGCGCTTCTCTAGTTGTATTGTTTATTGTATATTGTAGATTTGATAGTGCAATTCCAGCTTGTAAGTTGTTTTTTTTTTGTACTTTGTTTTTATATTCCCTTAGTGAGTACTATTCATTAAATGATGGTGCCAACCAATCCAATTTATATTATAAGCAAGTATGGGCCATGTTTGTTTCATACCTTCTGGGATTTCCTTCTATTTTCAATTTTAAAAGAGATCATGACATGAGAAGATTCATTATGCCTCATATGAAGGTATGTTTCTTTTTTTCATCATACATGTAGATTAACAGGCTTTATCATATTTATATGTTTAATAAGTCAGGATCAATTAAGAAAGATGATGGGTGCATGGGAAGTGTACTCTATGATAGCCTCAAGAGTGTATAATTTGTATATAAGTATAAAACAAGTCCCAAAGCTGAATAACTCTTCCCCTTATGGTTACAGACACCACACGTTAGACAAAGTGGAATAATTATAAAATTCCAGGTCTAAGTAATGATGAATCACTTTCTTTAGCCACTTTTCAAGCAAGAAGGTTTGAATGTTTTATTGAGCGTACACATGATACTTCTCTTCTTCAGTGAAAGATGGTATAAATCCTTTACCTGTATATGTATTTCACCTGCAAAATGTCTTCCTAGACACATCACAGTAGTGTACAGGCACACGTCATACATTCTGTATGTGGGATTATTGGTAGAACGCTGATTACTAAAGCTGTAAAGGTGTACTATTTGACTATAGCAGTGAGCACTCTTAGCACCCGCTGACCATTGCTTTATTGTATAGCTCCTCATGATTGACACAAACACAAAAAAGGAGGCTGGAGTAGAAGGGCTTTGCTCTGTGGCATATTTCTTTGGATAATATCTGCCCCTTGTGTGTGTGTCCTTAAAACTGTTGAATGTAATTTTATCTTTCTTTTTGTATTTTTGTAAAAATCTAAAGTTTATTGATAATGTTGCCACAATACCTTCAACTTGCAATGATTACAAACATATTGTACAATTGCAGTTAATAGGGGTCTACTAAACCAGCAAACTGGGCCTGTTGATACTGCCCAGTTAGATTTTGCTCTATTGAGCTCAACTGTGTTCACTGTAGCCAGTCTGAGGGAAGCATCTTTGTATCAATAAATGTTAGAATGACCATTTCTGTTGAGTTAATACTCTGCTTTTAGAAGAAGGTGTAGTGGTAAATTGTATGAATCAGAATAGTGTAGGATGTTGTATCTCCCATAAGTAGGACATCTTTTTGATGCCCCATGTGAAAGACATACATGTAGGATAAGAATGTTTTTAAATGCAGTAGTTTGGTGCATCTTGTTGGTTATTGAACCACAGGGCATCCATCCCGTATGTGAAACAGACCTGCACTATTAACTATGAAGTTACAATGATGTAGCTTAAAGGTACTATAGAATTAGTGGTTGAGGTGGGGATTCATGTTTTGAACATTCCTAAGTGAGATAATGAGAAACCTCTTATGAAATATGAAAGAGCATGTGATTTTAAGACGAATTCAACGTTTATTTGACGAAAATTTTTTTTTCAAATGGCTGAGATATCCCTAAAAGTGATAATGATAAAAGGCGACATGCCCCACCTTTATTAGGATCTCTTTGTTTCACCTTGTTTTTGGATATCTCAGACATTTCAAAACCGATTTTCATCAAATAAACTTTCGATACCCCTAGAATTGCATGCTCTTTGACATCTCATAGAGTGGTTTCTGAATATCTCACAAAACGTTAAAAGCTAAATCCTCACCCCGACCAGAACTGTACACACCCTTTAATATTCAAGTTACAATAAATGCTTACATGTACATGTATACCTGTATAATATTCAGATCCATGTAGTCGTATAATTCTTTGCTGGTAAAGGTAACCAAAAATAGTTGGAATCTTATTATAGGGGAAAGTTGTGGGTCGGTTCTTTCTGTACTCGGGGTAAAGTACATGTTGTCTTTATCATAGTCAGGTGTTTGACCATGTTTGAGGTTAGAACTGAGCTTTACTATGAATACCTGCTTTAAAGGTCCAGTTTACCTTTGGGACTTTCAGTCATTTGAAGAATGTTCAAGATATCGCCTTTCATGCATATGTGTAGGTCTGTTGTACCACAAAACACCCTCCCATATAAAAGTTTTGCAATAAAGCCTAAGATATCACGAGATGTCAGTATTTTTCTCTATAAACCGTAGCAGTATACGGTTTAATCTGGAAACATTTTTTATTATAGCTATTGTTCACATTTTCTATACTTAACAATACTTAGCATCCATTGTAGTAATTCAAATTTTCACAGTGGTTGTTTCTACCCCTAACTCACATTTTAGAACTATTTTAAAGCACTAATGCTGAGTTTTTGTTTCATCTGCAAATGGTAAATTATGCCTTTGATGTTGTTTGCTGTATACTGTAAGGAACTGGTACTTATTGATTCGTGTACATACGTGTCCTAAACTTCATGTAAGATGTGGGTAATAAGTTATACAATGTAGTTAAATACCCTGAAATTTTATTCAGATTGATTTTCTATTTTTAAAGTTATCATTGCAATGGTTCCCATTGTATTTTTTGTGTTTTGGTTTTTTTTTGACATGCGGTATAATATGGACAACCACGCTTACCTGATATTTCTGTTTCAATATTTGTTTCTTTTTTTTTTTTCAGGCAAGATCTCTGCTGAATATTTTTGAAACAGATGCTCTCCAGCTAAACAAGTACATGCAGAGTCTTCTAGAAGTCTGCAAGAATGTTGTTGACTGTGAGGTAAGCTGTACAATGGTCTGAGTACTGTTATATCAAAGATAACTTTGGGGTTTGTGACTTAATAGACACACAACAGAATTGTTGAACATGGTCCCTTATGCCACCATAATAATCATTGCACTTTTATGAAATTCTTACCCATTCAAATGCCTTGTATGCACTTCGAAAATGTCAAACTTGTTTTAATAGAACATGATTGATACAGGAAAATTAAGGAAAAGGAATTATCACTTGTATAACATTCATTTTTAAAATCATATCAAAGCTTTCTTTGAATTATTGATGCACAATGTAATGTATAACCAGTGGATGCCAAGTCCATGCCTAACTTGCCACCCTCCTCCAAAAAAGAAAGAAAGAAAGAAAGAAAGAAAAGAACAGATTGTCCCATTCACCAATATCAAGAGTATTTAGCATGTCACCTACCAAGGACATATGAATGTATTTAGGGAACAGAATTGACACATTAATGTAAAAAATGAGGTTCTCCAATACTTCTGTACTGTATTTCTTTTATTTTTCTGTAAAGCAAGACTACAAAAATCCATTACTGCAGCATATTTGAACTCATATTAGGTTAGATATGTGCAAGACGGATATATGGATTGATTGATTGACTCAGTGAGTAGTTGAGAATTGATGGATGGTCTGATTATTTTCATAAGCAATGTACTTTTATACCAGTTCAGACATAAATGTAAAATACATGTAGTTATGTGGTAAATTTTTAATCACTGGTAATCATTGAATGTGTTTTTTGTCCCTTCTCTGTTCCACAGAATGCACTGACAAAAGCTACACAATCTCTTTCAGAGAAACTTGGAGAGTTTGAAAATTGGGTAAGTGGTGTGTGATATTTCCACATGATACTTGCATTCAGCTTAATTATTGGCAACACGGCAGAACTACCAATTATTTGTTGTATAGTTCCTTTTGGATACACATGCAGACTTTTACGATATAGGTCGATTCAAGGTATTTTACAGTGCCAAAGTGCTGCACACTTCACATCACATTCTTGCAAAGAAAGAAAAATGTTACGCATTGCTGTGCAATACTTTTATCATCTACATCCATCATAGTGAGGGAAGGTTGGGAGTGGTGAAGAATTGTAGGGATTAACTTTGTAGAGATTGCCAAACAAACCAATTATAAAAGAAGTGATAGAAAATCACAAGAGCATATGAATAACATACCCAGGAAATAAGTACTGCTCATTGGTAGTGAATAAAAGTGTTTTTTTATCATTTAGATTAAAAACAAAAATAAATTCATATCACAAAAGCATCAGTGACAAATGTTGCATTTCTGTTTTATTTTCCTTTAAGATGTTAAGACATTAATGGAAAAATGATAATCAAAAATGTTTCAATCAGAGAATATTTCAGCCCATGTAAAGCTCCTGAGTGTGTGAAATGACAAAAGAAGTTGCATGCTACTCTTATCTGTAACTTTCCAAGTTTGAAAGATTGTACATGTGTATTTTAACATGAATCAGATATTAGTGTTTAAAATCTGGAAACATATATGATTCCGTGTAGGCCGTGGTTGTATTTTCTGTCTTTCCTTTGTGTGTTTGTGTGTGTGTGTGTGTGTTTTACTTGATCATCAGTGTGTAGTAGCCTCCATATTCATTTTTGTTAGGCTCTTTTTTTTTTAAATTATAAAACGTAAAAACCCTATATGCACAATTGAGTAATATGTAATCTGTCTCACTTCTGTCAACTGGTGCAGGGTTAGTGTTAAGTCCTAACAAGCATCTTGTGGCTTAATCTCAGACCACATGGGTATGAAGTGTGTTCTGTAAAGAATGCAGTAGTCACACGGGGGATTAGCCAAATGCACAGGGAGACATAGAACCCCTTTGTGGGATTACAGCTCCTTGGATGAGTGGATATGCAGTGAATGGCTGTGAAATCTCTGTGATGTTTGTTGAAAATCACCAACAATCACACAAATTTTTGCTTTGATTACTTTGTGTGAAATGAAGATCTATTATACATACAATATTTGTCATCACCCATCATAATGTGAAAATGAAAATTACATGTACACTGTAGGTAAAAAAATTTGTGCAGGGAAAAAGATAAGAAATTATTAAGCACAGATTTTATGAAGTGGAAATAGTTGTAGATGTAATATAGTGTGGCTGCTACATTTGTAAAGTAGTGTATACTGTAAAACATGATATATTCGCGGCATGAATTTTTCGCGAATTGGAGCCGATGACCTTTTTTGCGGCATGAAATTTTCGCGAACTGCCACTGGCATTCAATGCATATAGCGTAGACAAGAACTTTCGCGTGCATTTTAATTTCGCGAATCTTGCCGCTCGCGAAATTCGCGAAAATTTATCGTTTTACAGTACTTCCTTTGTTGTTATCAAGTATCCCCTGTTTGTTCTTATATTCAAGGTATAATGTGTACTACAGATCCTTTGACGAAGTGAAACTGTAGGATACTACAAACTGGGAATTTCAAGGAAAGTGTGTGATCACTTTAAACTGTGCCTGCAGACTTTGTCATTTGGTGTATCTTCTGCAAGGAATGGAGCTGTTGCTATTTATGTGCTGAGTGAAATGAGGCCCAGTGTATCTATGTCATACCAGGGTTTGAGAGGAGCTGAAATGAACCTGAGCAGATAGGATGCTGTTGTAATTGATAATGGGTACATTTACACCCCAAATGGGGAGCAGAGATTAAGAGAATTCTCAAGAATGTATTAAGCTGCCTGACTAATAGCTCTGTGTCCAATTTTCTCTAATTTACAATTGTACTAGAATAGTCTTAAAGAGTGTATTTAGTGCATACAGATAAATTTGTAAGGAGATGAGCATTCCGCTCCTTTTTTTTTTTTTCGTGGAAGTAGTTTTGCTGTTTTGTATAAAATTTTATAATGAAACCTAGTGTATCACATTAAAATTATATTTTTGTAGTCAGACAATGATGTCTTAGCTTTAGATTCTTAGTGTCAACATATGAAACAATTTCTTGTCATAAAGTCATAAGCCTTATGGAAGTATTCCTGATAATCTGAGATTATCAGGAATACTTCCAATTCATCCACAGACATACAGATTGTACACAAAGCATTTCCTAAAGATATTGTTTGATGGTGTAGCTCATGACATTACATACATGGAAGAAAGTGCCAGGAATAACAAAGATTGTAAAATTGTCCAAGTTCTAATACTACTTTATGGATGCAAGTATTGCAACCGTAATCCTTTACATGCCTAGGCACATGATACAACTGTAGTCTACAAGGTAGTTGCAACTGGCAGAGCATTTTTATTAGCGTTTGATAGTTAATTCACCACTCAAACCTGACCTTCTTGTTAGGTACATGTAGCCAGCCCATTTGGGTGTAACACTGCCCTCTGTCCAACAGGAAGGCCATGGTCACGCAATAGGGATTGGGGGAATTAGATAATCTATTTTCATGAACAGTTAATTTCAAGATAATTGTATTTGTCACTTGGCGAGGAAAGCAGTAAGTGGCATAATTTACATTGTACAAGTGTATGTGCCATGCAGTGCATGAAGCGCAGTCGATTTTAAAAGAGGGTTTAGCAATGTGTGGCAGAGAGGAATGTATTGATGTTTTTTATTGAAGTATTTGAACAGGCAAGGCAGGCTGCGGTGACTAGTATGTGTCTGGCTGTGTCATCATAAGGCGGTTGCCTAGCACTCAGGGGGTAGGGGTGGGGATGGTTTTCTTGTATCTACACCTGTCCCCCCCCCCCCTTCTCTTTTTGTTTTTAGTAATGAGCTTCTATTGTCATAATGGTGATGTGGAGCTGTGTGAGAAAGTCATTTCCACAACCTTTACATGTAGGCAATGCTGCACACTAGCACTGGTCCAACGGTCCAGGACCAGTACAAATCACTGTCGGACCAGTAACTTTTTCAGGAATGGACCAGTGAGAACTGGAAAAACAGGGTAATTACTGGTCTGACAGACAGTTTGGACCAGTAGGAGAAAAAAAAATGAGTTAGTGTGCAGCCCTGATGAAGGTGAATTGATTATTCAGAGTGAGTACAAATGCTCACATTCATTTTGGGTTGCATATTCAGACTATTATGAACACTTCAAAGTCTTTGAAAATGATCAAAATGACATACAAGATGTATCTAGAAATCAGTGATGACTGCATGTGCAGTAATGATTGGATTCATCCGTCATCGTCTGGCAAAGATTAGTGATTGAGAATCTCTCCATATCGTCATTTAAACATGCTGTGCGAACATTGCATGTCAGAGATATGATTCTTAAATAATAGGTCTTTAGGTAAATTCTTTCTGTAGGTATTCCTTTTCACCTGTCATGTCAAGACCTGTCAAGCCGGCAATCCTTTAACAATTTATGATGTGTCAACTACAAATGCTTTTCAATTCATTCTTGTATTCTCAATGTTAGCGTTTTGTAAAGGGAAATATCTTCCATAATGCCCTGCCTTCTTTTCATTCTTTGGGTGTATCTTTCTTTTTTTTTTGTTCAGAGGTTTGAGCTTGGAAGAGATGACAGCATCCTGGTGTCCACCCTCAGGCAGTTTGCAGGCAACGTCGATCAGGTATAGATACTGGTCATGTTTCAATACAGAGTTCTGTTCATATTTGATACACAAAATGCATTGCTATTCAGGTGTGAAGTTCAAAGTGTCAGGAATGAATCGTCCACAACTGGAGATACTTTGAAGTTCCACAACTCCCCCCCCCCCCCCAAAAAAAAAAAAAAAAAAAAAAAAAGAATGAAAGAAAGAAGAGAGAGAGAGAGAGAACATAACAATAACAGCAACCAAACTCAAGAGCAGACTTGTTGAAATTTTTGAGAGGTGGATTGATACTAAGAAAGTTATGTTACATGATGATATGAGGCTTAGTAAATTATCTAATCAAGGCCTTGTATGAATGGCCCAAAAGGCCTTTGTTCCAAATATGTGATATCATTGGATATATTTACTTGATGTTGAATTTCATGTAGACTTTCTATTTTCAATACTATTCTTTTCATGTAGAGACAGATAAACATAACTATGAAAATGATACATTCTGACATCAAGAATTAATCATCTAAACATAAATTTGAAAAAAAAAACTAGTAGAATCTTATGTAGAATATGGGGGAATTATTGGATACTCACTAGAACATCTCAGTGCTCTAATTAGTTCCATGGCATATTACAAAGTTGGGAACAAAGAATGAATGCAGTCAGAATTATTCAAGTCTGGATCATTCAGGTCTAGATTATTCAAGAAAACATGATATTGCCAGCCTAAAGAACAACTGTTAATGTTTTACTTTGATCGAGCTGTAACATATGACCCTGTTCTGAATGGGCATTCCCAGTGTTTCAGGTCCTGTAACTACCAAGGTAAGTCAACCTTGAATTTATTTCCTTTGTTGGCTTGCTGAAATCCAGGTCAGCACCATGCACACAACTTTGGCCAGTTCACTGGAAGACACATTGCTCCAGCCACTGTCCAGGTTTGTCAACGGAGACCTGGCCGAAATTATGAGCATGCAGGCCCTGTATAAGGCCAATGAACAAGGTAAGCCTGGCTTTAAAAAGAAAGAAAGAAAGAAATAAAGAATAAAAGAAAATTGGAAGAAAATGGCTTGCTGCAATATTCACTTTGTATGGTAAAGAAGCAGCAAAATGGTTGACTTTCAAAAAAAGAGAAAGAAAACAGAATTGATCCTGTGGTGGTCAAAGTTAACTATTTTGACTTTATGTTGGTATTTGCATGCATAACTAGAGAAGCACTCTGAGAGCACAGACCTCTGCCAAGCAGCTATATCAATTTCCACCAAAGATCTTGTTCTCCTATAGAGATCAGTGATTTCCACCCATACGTATGCATGCTGAAAATCGCCCCATTTCCCAGTATAGAAGACTTTTGTTACGTCATCAACCTTCAGCTGTGCCGCACACCTCACCCTAACAGAAACTAGAGCACGCTTTTTAGTGTGCGTTTAAAAACCTAAAAATGCGCGACTTGAACTCCCAAGTTCATTGACCCTACCTGCCCAAATATAGAAAACCCTTCATAAAATCCATTTAAAACTTCTTGATCACTACCAAATTTTAATCATCTGTTCCTTGTGTCATTCTCAACCTTTCCTGCAAGTTTGATCTAAAAATCCATGCACAGCTTTTTGAGTTATTTTGCACACAGACAAACAAATTAACAAACCAACGATAATGAAAACATAACCTCCTCCCTTGGCGGAGGTAATAAACTTTTACTGCTAGTCATATGGCTAGAAATTAAGTTTTATCTCCCTTCCAGACCTTGAACCCTACAATCACACAGGTACTTTTGTAGCTCACACTGCCAGAGTTATGTCAATTCTCTTGATGTCATTTTTTTTTAAAAGACTGTATAAAGTTAGAATGTTTTGGTCCAGTTCTACACAAATGGAGAAATTCTCAGTGTCCCTTTGGTTCCAATGTTTGAGAAGCACACTGCTGTGCCAATTCAATCAAGATGTGTGAAAAAAAAAACACCTCACAACTTCATCATTAGTAAGATAGTTTAAAGAATAATCATTTATGTAATGGTGTGCTTTTTTGTTGGCTGATGACTCACTGTGCATTGTAGGCATTCAAGATGTAACCTCTTGAATGCCTGTCCCAATTTTTATTACTATTTCATATTAACTGCTTAAATAAGTATAAATACAATGTAGAACAACTTTCAGGGAATTGCCGTCATAAAAGAGTGGGTCCAGTCTGTATTTGTCTAGACAAGACTGAGAGAGTTTCAAAATACCACGTGAAGTATTGACATTGTGATGAATTGGTTTGATAACGGGTGCCAGAAAAAAAAAAAAAAGGAAACCCAAACATATGTGTAGGTTGTAATTACACGAATATGGACACTGTGTTACTGATAAAGAATTCAAAGTCAAATAGACCTTTGATATGAACTCCAAGGGTTCATACTGACTAATAGATATATAAAATAATGAATAATATAATGTCATCTCCACACCTAGAAGACACTCGCACAGACTATGTGGGCCCACAGACATACGGATACAAGTCCACACGAAAGCCCAGACATATGGATACATATCCACCAAAATTTCATTCATGTCTAGAATATAGAGCTTATAAATTGTTTTCTACATGAAAGGATCTGTCTTGGACATCTTGTCCAGTAATACAAAGAGATCATGTCCGCAACTATTGAAATTGTGATTCACATTTCTCTGTTCATGCAGATCATTGTTATACCAGGGACAGTGATTTCATTTTTTTATGCAACAAGTTTAATGCCGTCATTGTTAGGATCTGTATTTACTTCATATACTCGAGAGTTTTTGGATATCTCTTTTGAGTATCTATTATGAGGGTTATTATAAACTTTCCAGTCTTGTTTGCAACATATCTTGATCACTCAGCCAATGATACTGCAATGATTCAGCCAGTCACCTTTGTAGCATTTGTGGCAAAATGTGCATGGTGTGTCTTTTGGAAGAAATGTTGGACTGTGTCAACTGAACTGCCCAGTCAAATTCAATGAAATATGAATGCAAAGTTTCACTGCAAATCCTTATATCCCGAGATTTCTGGTGAAAGGAAGTGCTATTTTGAATTCAAGGGATGTCACATCAGGAAGGAAAAATAACTTCGTGTTAACAAGATTTTTTTTTCTTTCCTTTTTTTTTTTGGCTGATATTTGCTCAGGTTTGCCAGCAGAAGGGCAAATACTGTACTAGCATATTTAGAGATTGTGTGTGAGGCCTGATATTTTAGAAGACCCACTAAATGCTTGCACATGGGTCAATATACAGTATGTGGGGCTCTATGTGAGATGGATTACTGACACAGTATTTTGTTTTGATCTCTTGATGCTTTCCAATGATATTTAAGAAGGGTGAAATGCCTTGATAATGTGTGTATGTCTGTAAGCAAACTTGCAGGGGTAATATTGCAGTTCTGGATGTGAAGAAGTGTATATACTTATAGGTACATGTACATGTAACTGTAAGAATTTCATATTATTGAAAATTTGATGAAAACTTCTGAGATATCACCCCAGGTATAGATAAGTTATGTGTTAATGGACTTTAGTAGGATGAAAAATCATGAAACAGACAGCAAAATTTGATAACTTGTGTAATACAAATTAGAAATGACCAAATCTTACAACTTTAAATTGAATATGTCAGAAGTAACTTTTACAATTATGACATGTTCACCAACAGTTCTTTCAAGTTGGATTTTTTTTCCAAGTCAGAACACACGTACAGGGTCTGTTCCAGCAAGAAGTGTTGAAAAGGAATGAGAAGACTTCCTTTAGCAACTTAAATTGCTTTGTGCTGGTTATATAAAAACAAAAATTAAACACGAAAAAATGAAGATGGGTGAATTGTACACCAGGAATTACTGATGCTCTTGGTCTTACACTATGCTGGAGATACTGTATACATGGTGTATTTCATAGGGTTCTTGTTTTTGCAAATTTCACATGTGGACAGATATTGGTGACATTAACAAGTTGAAAAATTACAATGTATCACTCCATGTAACAGAAGTGTATTTCATATCATCTGCATCATAGGAAATCCCTACTTTTCCTCGTAGAAAGTGATTAACTTCTTTCTCATTCTGTCAAGTGGTTTGATCACAAGTTCCACCACTCACGACGTCATCCACCAAGTTCCAATTCACTAGATATATACTTGCAAAATATATTGGGTATGCAGGATAACAGGGAAGCAGAGTATGCCTTGAAACTTACTTTGCAGTCATAGTCTGTTGCCACATCCCTTTCTCTCTCCTACATTGCAGATCATGAAAATGTTCTATCAAAGTACAGTAAAGTTTCTAAGAAGAGGGAGCATGACACAAAACAGTGTATTGAAGTCAACGACGAACTCTACTCATGTCGGAAGAAGCTTCAACAGGTATGTAGTTTAGCGTGGCATTGTGCGCAATGCCCAAACTTTCACTTTTTGTCATATTTTTGCCATGTATGTATTAACGAAAGAGAACATCACACAGCAACAACATACTTTGCAAGGGCTATTTACACATACAACTAGTAAGATATATGAAGTGATTAAGCAAATCCTAATCAAATGATTATGTCAGAGCATACACCTGACCAGACATTTGCCTATTAAACACGTTAAATTTTGCTTCTGAGCAGTCATAAGTAGAGTCTAATGACTGGTCATTAATGATAGATCTAAGTTAGATGTAGATCTAGTAACATATTGACCTTTTTTTGAAAGATGAGGGTGATTTATCAAATCACAACGATTTGCTTCATGATTCTATAAAACAAATGATTTATTGGTATATACAATGATACACATTTTGTTCCGACATTAGTATAATTATCTGCACTCAGTAAAGAGCAACATCCTCAAACACCCTCAGCTATCGCTGCAAGCGGGTTAGACTCTTCCAAAGGTACCTTGTGTAAGCATTTTTTTTTTTTTGCTAATGCCCCCACTGATGTGTATTATTAGGTGATACGCTATCAGCGTATCACCTATTGTGATTGTCAAAATCTCTCTTTATTTCTTTTTATTCTTCTTTCTTTCTGGACAATTTTGTGTCATCAATATCTCAAGAATGACATTACGGAATAACATGACATTTTCAGGGAACATGTCTCATGACAATATCTAGCCACAATAAGGTTTTCATGACAGTAACATATCTATGACGTCATCTAGGCGCCATTTTGTGATTTTCGGACCATGTTACATGATCGATCATAACTTCATAACTAAAGGTCATTTCTGTATCATTTTCGGTGGACATAAAGTTCAGGTCACGTTCTATCTTTCTTTCTCTGATCCTAATTACCTAGGACGTCATCTAGGACGCGTAAGCGCGCGTCAAACTTTTAAAAGGCTCAAAACAACTTTCCAGTGGGAAATCTCGAAGTTTCAGACAAATTTAAGCGTTTCAAACGATTTTGCGCGTGCGCGTCCGTCCGCGCGTTTTCGCGTGCACAGCGCGTCAGTAACATGAAAATGCACTTTTTTTGACTGATTTGGATTCCTGATACTTTGAGTAACAATATCCATTGATTTCTGATCGTTTCTGACAAATAACAAAGCATTGCACTTGCGTCAAAGTTCAAATTTCGCCTGCGCGTCTATGTGCAAATATAGTGAAAAAACATGTCTTTGTTTATTTCGCCATAGCTCTTTAAAACGTCTGGTTACCCTATGTTTTTATTGCATATTACAAAAGCATATAAATTGGACATAACGTTTCAAGTATCATTATTTCCATAAAACATTATGACGTCATCACATCGTCATCTGAAATCAAAAAAGTGGAATTAATTTTTTTAAGGTACTGTTTCTGAGATTCATTTGCTCGTATCTCTGTTGTTTAAGCTAAATATTATCCCAAATTCAGATATGTTGTACTTTGAACATTTGCCTTTCAAGTCCATGTCATAGTTTTGAAATTTGATGACGTCATCATGCTTTAAATTGTGTTTAAAGGTAAAGATGCAAAATCGTACAAGTTTACGTGTTATGTCTATGGGAGGTGATTTTTTTAGAAACCATGCATTGACTTGACAACGTTTAAGCACCTTTATCTCAGCTGATTTTGCTTCATTTCCTTTGAAACTTAAGTATGTTGTAGATGTGACAATAAGCTGCAGTAATCATGCATTTTATTCTTTGAAATCTCCTCATGAGGTTGACAATTTTGCAATTTAAAACTGAAAATGAGAATGGAATGCGGACCAAACGATTCCTGATTCATCTTTCACGTACATAAGTTTACGTTCCTCTAATTTTCTCGTCGAGACGTATGGCCGAGTGGTTAGAGGCGTCGTCTTAGAAACGTGAGGTTGCACACGTACGGGTTCGATCCTCACAAGAGCACGAAAGAATATAATTTTTATTTTTACTTTTTTTCTTCAATGGAGTACCACACCTTCGTCCATGTAGAAATCACGTTTGCATGTAAACACACCTATACGCACACACTCACACAGTATACCTTTGTTTTGCGTTGGAGACTGCATTACTTCGACTGCTGCAAAACTTTGCAGGCTGGGCTTTCAAACTGATATAGTATATTGTAATAAAATGAAATTTGTTCATATCAATTCAGTAACACAATGTAGTCGTGGTTACTTTGTGCTGATTTATACATGTAACAAGCTATACATTGTAAAAAAGGTATTCAGTCTTCTGTATTGATGATTATTTGTCAATTAGTGGTTTTTGTGGAGTTTCAGATAGTGATAAAAAGTATGGATGATAAGTGCAGCGATACTTCCTACAGTTAGTTCAAAGTTGTGTTACAGATGTTTGATACATACATTTAGCATTGTGTGTGTATATATACGTGTGTATACAGGTTGGCCATATGACACATTCTAGACAATTAATCTTAATTGATTAGCAAACGTTATCAGCTATGGAATTGAATATGGTACTAATGTATGATGTTAATGATTCTAATTAAACTGTGACGAGTTTAAAGGGATAGCATAACTGTGTGTAAAAATAAGGCAACTATAAGGAAATTTTAGGGCAATTTGATAACCATGCCTATAATAATTTCATACAGGTACTAATGCCTGCCTCATATTCGTGTGATAGATTGTCATGTCAATAGCAAACTGACAACGTACGATGAATGTGTTATACATTGAACAACTGTCTTTCAAGTCCATAACGTTCCTCATATTTTCCCGTCGAGACGTGTGGCCGAGTAGTTAAAGGCGACGTCTCAGAGACGTGAGGTTGCGGGTTCGAACCCCACAAGATCACGAAACAAAATACTTAGCTACTTTACTGTTTTTTTTCTTCAATTTTGTATTACATATTCGTCCATGTAGAAATCACGTTCGTATATAAACGCACCTATACACACACACAGACACACACACACGCCATATCCCTCTTTTTTTGTGTGTTGGAGACCACATTGCTTCGACTGCAGCAAATTTTGCAGGTTGACTTTGTCAAACCGATCATAGTATGTAATGACGACGACTGAGGTGTTGTACTTTGAACAATTGTCTTTCAAGACGATGTCATTGTTTTGTAATTTGATGACGTCATTACACTGAAAATTGTGATTAAAGGCAAGGTATCAAAACCAGCCGATTATAGGTTTTATGTCTGCGGGACGTATTTTTCCCAAGTTGCCAGAAATGGCATAGCGACCTCAGTCGTTACAAGGCCGCTTTTCCGTCTAGCAATGCAATACATGTTCACGCGGCCACGATTGTTGAGTGGGCATTGACTTTTTCCCCCTGTAATATCTATACATTTCTTTTTTGCCTTACCATTTCCGGGGATGTCCCGTGGCCGAGTGGTTAGAGAAACGGTTTTGCATGCACGCTCAATATAACTTCAAGGTGCCTATATCACATTCTTTTCTTTGTCGATCACAGATGACGGACACCTGATGACCCCAAGCGTATCACCTAACTCGTCAGCGTGACGAGTTTCATATCTCGTTTGTTTATATTTAATCATGACACAAAACCTATTGTTTGCTTGTGGCTTTCACTCGTCATGCAAATTAATCCCACAAGTCTGGAAGCATAGTGCCCTTGTGTCTGAATGACATGCTATGACTAATGCATACAGGGATACTATAGAGCGTTACTCAAAGCCAACTCACTCTAGCCTTGGTTCCAGACCTGCATCTTATCAAGCCCAGAGGCTTTCTTAATGAGAGCGCAAGATGTGCACGTTTTTCCTGATGGTTTAACTTTTGTTTCTTTTTCAGGATGGCCTCAAATATAACTATTGCTGTTTAGTTTGGAATATGATAAGATTTTTAGACATGTATGCATTCATTTCTAGGTAATGGTAAGTAGCAATCAGTTATGTTTTCAATTAAACTCCGAGTTGCTTTGTTGGCTTACATTATATGGATAAAGTGGGATTTATATACCGCATTAGAAAAATATGGATGTGCAGTCTTAGACTCAAATCTATCAGATGTTTGTTCATCAAGTCCAAAGGGTTCTTCAGGCTTCCAGTCCTTCGGGTCGTTACGCTTAATTGATGGCTGTGCATTTTTGTACTGTAGTGTTGTCATGTTAGGCAATCCAATGGTAGGCTTCGCTATTATTGGTAGTGAACTTCATGAGCAGACTGTGCATGGAATATTCATGATTATATGCGCATTTTGGAACTCACACCATAGACGGCAATGAACTACTACACGGCACTCAACCTGCTGCAATACAAGCGGACCACGGGCCTGCTGGAGCCCATGATTGGTTACCTACAGGCCCACATGGCCTTCGTCAAGATGGGACCCCAGATGTTCACCCGGCAGACGGAGGAGTACCTCTCTGACATCAACATCAGCGTTCAGGGGTAATAAACCCAAACTTGCCATCATACGCATTGCTCTTACGAAATAAACGTGCCGTAGTGTGTGTGTGAAGATGAAATCAAGTGGTTAATCACCAAAGAGGTTGTATATGAGTAGGGCACTGTAAAACAAGGAATGTGGCATGCATTTTAATTCCGTGAATTTCGCGAGGGTTAGGATTCACGAAATTAAAATGCACACAAAAGTTCTCATCTACACTATATGCACTGAATGCTAGAGGCAACTCGTGAAATTTTTATGCCATGAAAAAGGCCATCGGCTCCAATTCATGAAAATCTCATGCCGAGAGTATATAATGTTTTACAGTACTTGAGTGCATACTCGCAATATGCCCTTTATGATTGCTCTGTGAGTGGGTGGAGCAAGATGCTAGGCTAGTTCCTCATGATGGACAGTACTCCTTGCTAGCATTCTAGCATCCAAGGAGCAACCAAGGAATGTGGACTTGCAAGTTGCATGGCATTTCAAAGGTTTCAGTTTTCCCGGTACAACTGTTCTGTGAGTGCGCGGGGCAAATGCGTGCTGAGCAAAGTCCACCAAGGGCACGCCAACCCTCCATGTGATCACAGACATTTTACATAGTCTGCCCTCTGTAGCTTGTGAGTATATAACCTCTTTGTTGATCACTGACTGGCAATATTGCTGTATGCTGCCCTCTGTTGTCTTCTGTAAGCATTTATAACATTTGCTGGACATACACTGTAGTTTGTGGTTGATTGTTTGAAACGTATCATGGTATTTTACATTTTGTTGAAAGATTTTGTTCTTTAAGCTTAAAAGAGCAGAGTATTGACATTACAAGGCTCCAAACTTCTGAAAATACAACAGACGCATTGTATTGCATAATTGAAGAAACCTACGTTGTACACTTTGCTAGGTTGCTAGGAACTGTCTTAATGAGTGTTCCTGCTCTCGAATACTAATGTGTGAAGCAAAATAATTGAAAGCTATACATTAACTGTAATAATAGTAAATTTCATCTTCAGTTGTGCACAGTTACCCGGTAGTTTTCATCTTAAACCAAATTGTTTTGGAAGAGGGATTGGATGTTGCAGCTTGGTTTATGTGCAGCCCTGTTCTCTTCCGTCCCATCTCCCTAAAGAGTGATGACAGAAATGGGCGTCACATGCGAGAGGGCACGAGAGCGGGTACGAGAGCTGGACGCCAACAACCCACACTACTATGTACCCGAGCCAACCCCCGACCTCCAGATGCCTCCACGCATCATCAACAGGCGACGGCACCAGATTGGTGGATACCTGTGGATCAGAACGTATGAATGCAAATCCCTTAAATAGCTCTCATTGGAAGGGGTTCTCTTTGTTTGAGTGTCTGTGTACATGTATGTACATGTATGTGTGTGTTTTTGTTTGTTTTTGTTTTTGTTTTTTTTTCTTGCTGCAATACGAGCTAAAATCTTTAGTACTCTTTTACAAAAGAATACTCGCCTACCTTGTTGCATACTCCCTCTTTTACTGTTCACCATCTGCTGTACTGTTTTTCTCTTACTTTCCATGCAATCTTTTTATGTGATACAGAACGTGGGAAAAGCCTTTACACCTCCGATAATTATACCATTTTCTGAAATGTTTTAGTATGTTTTCATTACCTTTTGTTGTATTTGTTTTTACTTTGTCGAAAAACATGGAAGAAAGCAAAGAATAGAGCATGGGCCAAGTTTTGTGCATACAGCAGTGGAAAGTAAGGAGAAAGGAACAATGGTTTGATATGGTTTTGGATGAGTTACTAGTATTTTTCCTACTTTAGGCCCATTGTACCTTTTCCCTTTTTTCCCTGTTTTTGATTTCTAGGAAATCGGGCCTGACACATAAATGGGACAGACAGTACTTTTTCATCCAAGGGAGCAACTTGATGAGCCAGGCTAAAACTGATGTTAGTATTATCAAACCTTTTTATGCTTTTCTTTCTTTCTGATGTTTGCAAGCATGATGTGTTCTTGCTTTTGTGTTTGTATTGTGTATGTATTGATGTGTCTGTGTGTGTGTGTTGATGGTGTGTGTTTGTGACCCTTGCCCCTGTATGTATGGAGTTACAGTTCTTGGGAGATCCAGTGGTATGTCAGTTCTTGTCGCAATCAACCCTTCAGTCATAGCTGGGAAATTAATTTAGGAAGGGTCTCGATACCAAAAAGGGCACCTTGTCATCATTACAATACTACCAGAGGTATCATGAATGCATGCATTCAAACTGCCAAAGCACATGACTACAACTGAAACAACCATGGAAGTCTCCCTGGTGTATTCATGTAATGATAATAATAATAATATTAATAGTTGATATTTTTAAAGTGCCTTTTCCACTGGATACAAAGCGCTCTAAAATGTCATCCCTTTTCGCCATTTTCTTCACTTATTGGATTTCTGTAACTTCACTTATTGGATTTCTGATGTATCAATACTGTTGAGACATCTCAGTATAATCACATGTTCTGCGTATTAAAATTGTGTGTTTATCCACGATTTGGTGCAAAAGTACACCGACATGTGTGAATTCAATTTCTGAGAAACTCGCTGCTGACTAGGAAAACAAATACTCAGGACTTCTGTGGAATGTTGACAGGTATTTGTCAGTTACCTATTCATGGGTTGCTGACTTTGTGGAATTTGAATGTGATTGTATGAATCATTTTTTTTAATGTGGCAGTTTTGACTAACCCAGCTTTTCAAATGCTTCATTAGAGAAGAGGAACTGAATCGGCTATAAAAAAAGCTAAGAAGCATAACAAAAAGATGAAGAAAAAAGTTGAAAGATGGATAGATAGAGAAAGAGAGGAGAGAGAGAAAAAGATAGAAAGATAGATACATGCAGATGAAGAGAGAAAAAGAGGAAGAGATAGATAGATAGATAGATAGATAGATAGATAGAGAGAGAGAGAGGCTAGGTGACAAGTGACCAGTGTGTGTTTACATCACCGTGAAGCGTGGCCTTCGTAATGTGGATATCCTGCTAATCCCCGCTTCCTGTCACCCCTGGCAACCGCCCCGCAGTGACGGAGCTCCCAACTCCCGTCTCTCACTAATCACAGAAACCACTTCCAGTAGCGGGTGTCGAGGGGATGCAAAGGCAAGGGCATGAACCCGTCGGGGTGACCATTTTATGGTAAATAGACTAGAACGCTGCAAAAAGAAAAAAAAAAGAGAAAGAAAAAAAAAGTGACTGTTGATGTTTTGAGTTAGGCAGTGCACGTTTTTTTTTGCTGATGTTTCACACGGATGTGATGTGCCAAGTGGGTGTTAGTGAAAACTTAATCAGCAGACTGGAGTTCATTTCTGGCACAGACAGGTATGCCTGTTTCTTGCTCATACGTTTGGTGGTGCGTCAGTTTGATCTGATCAGTTTGACTGCTTTGTGTGTGCCTGTGTACTCTTTGGTGAGTGAATACATTACTCTGAGCAGTGAGAGTATATTATGTACTACTTGCATTGGCAGTTGAACTTTTTCATGGTACCATTGATATTGAATGTGCATCTGTGAAGTTGCTTAGTAAACATAGTTGTGTGTTACAGGCTGTGTTTAATTTCTGGTCTACATTTCCAACCATTAGCACTTCAAGTTTTGACGCTGTGGTTCGTCTTTGGCGCAATGTTTAAACTATTTGGTAACCTTTGAGTGACTCTTTCAGTGAATTAGATCCAGCTGTTGGTGTGGTCTGTACTGTTTTCTATTTTCTGATGATAGTGTAATACACATTCCTCATCTGATTATCGATGTGTGGTCAGTTATAATGTTGGTAATGTACATTTAAAGGACCTGATGTATTGTGTTTTTTTTTTTTTTTGTGGGTTTCTTCTTTAGTGAAAAATTAGTTTAGTTATTGACTACAGTTTGAGTACTCTAATCATCGTACAAAATGTTTCTCTGCATGGAGAGCATCCCATGTATTCATAAAACATTCTTGGTAATCTTTCTAGTACCAATTTCTATTCCTGGTTAGAGGTCAGGGATTAAGATCCATTATCTGCTGAATGATAATATCAAGAAAGGGAAAAAATCTTTCTATAAACTTTAATTTGTAACTTTCAGGTTAAAAGTTAAGCATCCAATTTAATGAGCCATGACACGTTAGTGTGAATTTCTTTCCACTCATTAAATGCACAGGATAGAAGCTTTAGTCATAAGACAGTGGCTTTTCAGAGAAGAGAATACCAGAATCCAAATTGTGCATTGAATGGATGATCATGGTCACTGAGTATTCCTGTGTACTCTGGATTGATAGGACGAGAGGAGATCTAAGTCATTGCCAGTAGGGATCTGATGAGTCCCAGGCAAAGTCTATTTCAATCTTAGGAAGGGAACAGGTTTAACCATTAGTAATGCTCCAGACAAAATATGCTGATGGCTTTATCAACAAAATGGAATAATGAACCAGCAATGATGAATGTCACAATGATTTGGGGGTCATAAATTGCTGGAAGTTTTGTCATGTTTTGAGTTTCTTGTGTGTCTTATCTTGGTACTTGGTGGTGCTAGGAAATCAAGCTCTGTGATTTTGTGTAAAATTTGGCTTCTTTTTTTTTCTGTCTGTTTGCACAGATTGGTGGAAGTCTTGTTGTTGACCTAGAAGGGTGCATGGTTCAGGCAGCTGATGTCGATGACAGAAGGTTTGTCTTCCAGATACAACACATCAAGGACAGCAAAAAGTGAGTTCTCCTACTCCTTGATGAAGAGAGTGGCTTTCATCTATCATCCCATTCATTGTCTTTATCAGGCTTTAGCAAGGTGCATCAGAATTTACTTTGGTAGGAACAAAGTCTGCTCATTGTAGAGTTTGTTTTTTTTTGTTATTCATGAAACAAAATGTAAAGTACATTTTTGAGTTTTTGTTTTTGTTTTTATCCATCACTGATAGCTAACATGTTTGTGACATATTCATAGCATTCATGCCGTATCAGGGCTTTAAAGGGATTGTATAGTTTTGGTTGAGAACTAATTTCAGGTTTCTAACATTTTTTGGTGAGATAATGAGAAACCTCTTATAAAATATGAAAGAGCATGTAATTCTATGAGGAAGTCAACGTTTATTTGATGAAAATTGGTTTTGAAATGGCTGAGATATTCAAAAAGAGCGATTCTAACAAAGTGTGGGACCCACACTTTATTACAATCGCTTTGTTTTACTTTGTTTTTGGATGTTTCAGTCATTCCAAACCCGATTTTCATCAAATAAACTTTGAATTCCTCTTAAAATGGTATGCTCTGTACTATATCATAAGTGTTTTCTTGGTATCTCGCAAAAAGTTAAAAGCCCAATTCTCATCTCCACCAATACTGTACCATCCTTTTAAACCATTTACATTATTCTTCAAAACTGCCAGTGATCTTTTCTTTTGTGTGCATATGAAAATAGGATGGTATGAAGTGCAGTACCTTTCAATGTTGTTTTTGAGAACCATGCTTTTTTTTCTGTTTTTTATATTTCCAATTCAAAGCAGACTTCCTATATAATATTATTGAAGGTTATATGTAACAATGTTAACAACTTTTGATGGCATCTAACATCAAGGTCATGTGTGTGTTTTGTTTTTGTTTTTTTAGTATGAGTATTAGACAACATTGTTCATAAGGACTTTAGAGGTAATCAAACGTAATGTACGAGCTGAAATTTTTGTGGTGGTTTTATTTTTGCAAATTTAACGAATCAGCTTTGAAAAATAACAATGCACTAATATTAAAACACCCCATAAAACAACAATGTGCAAAAATATAATATCTTAACAAAAAATTCAGGCCATGCCTGCATGGGATCAAAAGTGACTTGTAACTACTGTAGGTCTAACATGTTGTAGGGCTATGATGTTGGGTGCACACTACTTGTTTGTGTACAGGGAATCACAGAGTAAAAACATTCAGTACGAGTATCATTGCTTGTTATCAATTTCCTGTTAATTTTGTGAAAGATAAGGTAGATGATTACTAAACCCCTGGCAACCACAAAATAAACAACATGCAAAAAATACATGTATCTGTATCCTAAAATTTCAGCTTGTACACTACTGCATTAAATGTGTGTTCTGTTTTTGTTTTGCTTTGTCTGGTTTTATTTTCCAACCCAGGATAGTAATCCTGCAAGCCATGAGTACCCTGGACCGTGAGGAATGGATTTGTACCATCAGGAACATCTACTCAGACTACAGTGGGTCAGGAAGTAATCGGGTGAGTGAACACACATGTATCATATAAAAGACCGGATCTCTGTGTCCTACCACCTATTAAATGTGTTTGGGTGCTGCTGGTTAAGTCTACATATATGCATGTTATGTGGCTGCTTCTAGTACTTGCTTCCATGCACGTAGAAAAGAATGAAGTACTGCGTCATGCCAGTCAAATACACTGCTGTGTCAAGACTGTGGATAGGAAAGCTGAAGGCTGTGCATGATGGCAGCATTTTTCATTTTGATTGCTCTGCAATTTGAAGTTGAAAATGTTTATCAAATTTTCTGGCTTACTTAATGCGCCCTGAAATTTTGAATCATACTCTGTCTTAGGAAAATGTGAGGTGCTCTGTATTGACTGATAATAACTAAGGACTTAGAAAGCTTTTCCACTCCTGAGGCTTGTCTAAATTGACACCTGCCATACCTTTTCCCATGGCAAATGTAAGGAGCAAATTGCTCTAAAATTGGCAGCACTGTAGTAAAGCTATATCTATTGCCATTCATAATTGTATAGTCATTGCTGGTTAGTAGAAATGCAATCAGCTGCCAGGCCATAGAAAGTCCTTAACAAAGAGATCTTAACAGATGAATATTTCTTTGTTTCTTTTCTGTGCAGGGAAGCATCGTCAGTGAGGACTCAGCCTCAGGCCAGACAGCGGGCTCTGGAAGTAGCTCCCCGTCAGGCAGCTTTGCTGGGACCAAACCCAAGCAGTCAGGACAGGCCCAGAGACCAACATCACTTAACAAGTATAAATGTCTTACTGACTTCACTGTTCTGAAAGCAGTTATTGATCAGTGTATATCTTGTCTATCATTACACTTTTAAAACATTTTATTTTCTGGTCCTTTTGTTTTTGTGATAAAGATACATGAATGCAGTTTGTTTTGTTTTTTCCTAACATAAATTACTCAACATTTCTACCACCATACAGTGCACTCCTGTTATAATGAACATGGTTATAACGAAATTCCGGTTACAACGAAGTAAAAATTCAGGCCGCAATATTGTCCGCTCTGTGTATTTCTATTGTTTATTTGTTCCGTTATAATAAAATTTCGATATAACGAAAGAAAACTGCCAGTCCCGAGGACTTCGTTATAACAGTAGTCCACTGTACTGCATTCATCCGGTTTTCAAAAAAGTTGTGAATGTGGGAAAATGTCTGTGTGTATAATTCAGCAATGCTTTATACTGTCTCCATTTGAATTACTTCACAACGTAGCTCCAAGGGTATGAGTGGAATGGACGGCCACAGACCACGATCGGGGAGCAAAGATGTTCCAGCCACCCCTCCCCCATCACCGTTTGAGAGCATGCTGCCAGACACTCCCATCTCCTTTGATATGATATCGCCGGGGGAGGTGCCCCCTCCCACCTCCCACGTCAAGGCTAGCCCCACCCAGAGAGACGCCCCACCTAGGCGGATAAATCCGTTCAGTGAGCCAGCTGGACAGATCAGAGTGGAGCAGAGTGAGTGGGTACCGGTCACTTGGCCAGACCAGTCTGACCAGACCAGCCCTTTACAAATTTAGCCATTGTTTTCAGTCCAGTTTGAAATGTACAGATATTTACATTTACTGGGTGATGAGCTCTGCAGAACAAATATTGGACACTTCCAGAGGAAATGTAGAATTGCATTGCCAAAATATGCGTGGGATGACATGTGCATTCCAATGAACTTCAGTGCATGGCCCTTGTCATAAACAGGTGTGCTAATATTACATGTTTAAATACAATACATAATTTCAGTCACTGTGGCAACATTATGGCAGTTATAAGTCAGCAGTGAGCATTTCAATAGTTGCTACTATGTATAGTGCAATCATTTTACCTTACATGAAGGCAAAAGTTTCTAGTCAGACAGGGCCTTAATGTTCATTAGAGAAACACAGAGTCAAATGTAATGATTGTATGTTCTTGATTGCTCAGGCAAGTCCCATATTCCCGGCTTCATGCAGCAGTATGACGTTCGCTTCCTTGGGTCAATGGAGGTCAACCGCGACAAGGGCCTGGAGATCATCATGCAGACGATTCGACACATCATGGCTGCCAGGGCGATACACAACGTATTCAGAATGACGGAGTGTAACCTCATCATCACAAGCGATAGTATAAGGTCAGGGGAAAGGGCAAAGTGAAAACATTCTCGTTTCTTTAATTGCAGTACATTTTCTCTCATACATCATCAACTTAATATGCCTAGTTTACCATTCCTCATTTATTACTTGATTACTCTTTATGATTCACAAACACTTTTGACCTTTTCTATTTTTTTTAAAATGAAAGTTGTGGCTGATCTGAGGGTGAAGTCAATATGTTTTTGTTTTTATCTTAATCCATGTCAGATGCTAATACAACCTCAAAGGTGCAGAATATTAATAATGCTCCTTGATTGCTATATCTTGACTTCTGCAATTTGTACAGATGTACTGTGTGCAGCCTTCTATGTTCTTTCTAGAATAGAGCAACAGATCAGGCTAATTGATCACATGGGTCATAGATATTTGAATTACTGATTATCATATATTTGATGTTGCCGCTGTGTGGTTTTTCTGTCTCTGTGAACCCTAGCATGTTTTGTTTTTGCAACTTAACATGACTTGTTTCGCAAGCAGTTGTACATCAATTGACAGTTACATGGATTAGCCTATAAATTGTTGAAAAATTCAATCTTTTGATGTCTATGACATAACTTCAATCTCAAATGCAATCTTTCCCTTATATTGTCATGTTGATAGCAAATTCATTTGATGCACAGCTGGATAGTTTTAGTTTGTCTGCTATTTTTGTAGACTTGAAGATCCAGGCAGCAACACCCTGAGGGCGTACTTCCAGTTGAAGAACATTTCGTTTTGGGCTGCTCATCAAGAAAACAAGAGGTAGAATAAGTGACTGAATATTGCAATCACCAACTTTCTTTGCTGGAACTGAGATTCACACGTCATTACCCAAACCTCACAAAAGGCATTAAAGGGATGGTACAGTATTGGTGGAGATGAGAATTGGACTTTTAACTTTTTGGCGAGATACCAAGAAAATACTTAAGATATAGTACAGAGCATACCATTTTAGAGGAATTCAAAGTTTATTTGATGAAAATTGGGTTTCGAATGACTGAATCATCCAAAAACAAAGTAAGACAAAGCAATCGTAATAAAGTGTGAGTTCCACACTTTATTAGAATCGCTCTTTATTGGATATCTCAGCTATTTCAAAACCAATTTTCATAAAATAAACGTTGAATTCCTCATAGAATTACATGGTCTTTCATATTTCATAAGAGGTTTCTCATTATTTCAACAAAAAATTTTAGAAACCTGGAATTAGGTCTCAACCAAAACTGTACGATCACTTTAAATCTGTATATCTTTGATAAACTTTTTAAATGTTGTGTACATGTTGTGTTATAACAAGGGGATTAAGTAGACAGAAAACTTTATATTACTTCAACATACAGTTAACTCTGCTTAAGTTGAATCTCCTGGGAATGAAGAAAAATTTTAGACTTAGAGAAAGCTCGACTTATGCAGGATGAAAAACATAAAGAAAATATGGTAGAGGAATGGGTCTTGGAAAATATGTTCAACTTAGGCAATATTTACCCTAGCTGGTATGTGACTTTTACTTATGCAGAGTCTACTTTATGTTTCATGTATAACACTGAACTTCAGTGTAAGGATACTCAGAGCAGTTATTAGGGACTTTTCGATTTGCACGTTGAGCCGGGCGTCACCCTGTTATGACGTAGTTTTTTACGTACTGCGCATGCGCAAGTGTTGACCCTCGGCTTATCGCACAAATCGGTTGTGCCGCGCTCAACCCACCTTGTCTATGACGTCACACTCCTCTCGCGATAGACGAAAATCATACGAAAGAGCACGATGACTCTCTGGAAATCCGTGCTCAGTTCGCCTGTTTTCCTTTTTCTTTCGAGAGAATATGGATATCCTAATTACATGAAAGCGTATGATCTTGATACGTCACATCAGCAGCGCTGACATACAAACTACAGCCTCTGTTACCCAATTCATTTGCCCGCTTTCACTGTTTCGCACTTTGCAACTGCATACCGTAGTCCCACACATGCATTTACATGTAATGTTGTACGCAATCACATCTCGGTGCTTATAGGCTGGTGCAGTGCATTTACCTTGTAGTCTTACCATGCATCATGTTTTAAAATCCACAAAATCCATCCCAGGATACTTCTTCGGCATCTAGTCAAAGACAAAATAAATATTACAAGTACAGAAACAAGTCACAAATTCCGCGTATATGCACCCAAGGCACAGGTTGCCTCCTGCACACGCTACGAGACGTGACGCCCGAAATCGAAATGTGTTTTAGCAGCGGGTCAACGTACAGACGTGCCGCCTTGACGAACGGTTGCGCTCGGGCGGCACGTCCTTCTCGTTCACCCAATCGAAAACTCCCTATTCTGTGCTCAGTACAGTGAAGTGTTGAAAGTATTATTTGTTTATTTGTTGATTTTAATTCTGTGCTGGCTAATGCTAAGTGTTGATTTTATGTTCATAAATTGCTCCTTGATTGCATGTGATGCAGGTTGTTTCTATGAAGACTGCTTGTATGGTGCTATGTGTAGACAAACAATGCACATAATTTTTACTGGTTCGGTGATTGTCTTCTAAAATGTTCATGTTTCTTTCTATAAATCACTAAAAAAGTTTATTATTGTACTGTCAGTGAATTAGAAACTCATCCTCCTTTCAATCTCATCAGGTTACTGGCATTCATCACCATCTCCCGCCCTTCAGACAGCTCGGGGCGCCCAACCTACACCTGCCACGTCTTTGAGACAGACATCGCCGCCGAGGAGATCTGCCAGTCGCTGAGCCTGGCAGCCGAGATCTCCTTCCAGGCGATGCTGAAGATCAGAACGGGCGTGGTCGACGGAGCCGGAGCCGGGAGCGGCGGAGGGGGCGCTTTGGTGGGTGGTGGGGGCGGTGGTGGTGGTGCCGGGAGTGTGCCTACCGGTCAGGTAGCCGGTGGTTACGGTTACTTTGCCTCATGACGGGTTCCTGCTGCCTCCTTCCCTCTTCCTCCTTTTTCTTGTGCATTGCCTGCATGAGTGTGCCGAGCAAGCTAGATCAAATTAGTAAGCATGTCGTGCATCTCTTCTCACACATTTGATTTTCATGTCTGTATTTTGATGCCTCGTGTTAGCACTGTTTTTCATTTCTTTTAAAATTCATGTTCACAAATCGTCGGCCTCATGCCAGAAGGGCCCTAACAGTGTACAAAGTCTATGGTGTTAAGGCCCTTCTGGCATGAGGCCGACAAAATGTTCTTTTAAGTTTGTGTATCCCTTTTGCAACCCTTAAATTTAGATTGCTTTCATAAGCTGGTATATTGTAAGTGTAGGTTATTCAGTCCTTTTTTTCAGAATGATAGGACTGAAAACTCCTTTCTGGTGGAGGGGGAAACAATACTATAGATTGCCAGTAAAGTTATGTGGACCTAGGAAATATTCCCGCTGATATTCTTGGTACAAGAGGGGAGCGTATTCCTTAGTAAAATGGGGTTAGTTTTTCACTGAAAAAAACACAAACTCTGGGGTGTCTAACTGTAAGATTTCATAAACGATGTTGGGAGACATTCTGCAACCGTGCAAAATTTGGTGATGTTTGCAAAAGGGATATACGACCTTTAAGGCCTCAGTCTGGGTTTGTTATCTAAAATTATCATGAAAAAACTCAGCTCATCTTTATCGAGAATGATTGCACTTTCCAAATTTCTTTGTCCTGATCATTTACCAATAAATATGTAGCTAAGAAATATTTGCAAGAAACTGTTAAGTGTAAGAAAATTAATTCAAGTAGATATGTTTGACTCCTGTTCTATCATCTTTTGTTGAAGAGAGGTATGTTGTTGGAAATTGGTTGTTAGAAGTACCTGTTTTGTATCAATATTTTTCTTGATATGTACATGTGCACAAGTGTGTGCCTTGATAAATACGGTATTACAGTGAAAATAGAGATAATCAAATGAGTGTTTTATGCCATAATTTGTTTTTTGATATCCCAAACTGTTAAATGGTGTCAAAGATGATAGATAACCTTCCAATAAAAGCACACCCATCTTCCAAACTTGACTTTCAATTGTTGTTTGACATTTAAAGGGCACGTGCCACATTACAGATGAAACTAGTGGTCTGTCTACCAGAGGGAAATGCAGACATAGGGGACACCTTTCTCTTAATGTTTCTGATGTCTTTTAGGTGCTTTTATAGAGTGCAGATGTAAATTCTTTGATATTGCCACAACGGATTGACCACTGATTTATGAAAGTGGAATCTATGTCAAGAAGGTCATTTTCTTTTAATACACTGTCGCACAGCATTTGTTTTCCTTTTGAAACTTCCAGCATTGCTTTGCGAATGAGATGCACTCACCGCAACAGCGTTGATTTTAATGTGAAGTTTGGTTGGCTTTCTGATCTGGTCAGTGTTGAATTTTGATCATTGTCCTTCCATGTCCATTGATAATGGCATTATCATATAGGTACAGGGGACAGGACATCTCTTGAGAGTGATTTGAGTTCATTATTACTTCTGTCTTTCAAGTTGTGGGAATGAAAACCATGTTGAATATGCAGTGTGTAATCATTTTATTATCTGGATGGAAGTCCAATTTCTACCCATTGTGCCAAACTGAAAATGTACTATAGCATTTATTGTAAAAGATATTGGAATCAAAACATATTGAATTGGAGACTTAGGACTATGTTCAATATTTTTACGTATTTCTTCAAATGGTATGATCAAAACTCATATCTGCATTAGTGAGAAAGCCATGTTGTGCTCGCATGTACTTGTAAATAGCATCGTCTTGAAACATGGATCCTTTGGTATGGTTATGTATGCATTGTTTGTATCCTTCAGTTATAATCTCCTTTTGTTTCATTCCTTCAACCTTCTATTTGTTTTACTTTGGGTAAGACCAAACCCTGACCAAGGTATCAACGTTAAGAGCTGAAGTCAAGGTGAACTGATTTTCCCCCTAAGTTATGGAGACATTGTGTGCTGCAGTAAAGTCACTCAGTGGCAGATTAAGTTACCTAGGCAATGAAGACATGACTGTTAATATTGTATCTTCTTGCAGCAGATGCAGTAGAGATTTAAGAAACACATAGTTATATACATCATTTTGTCTCTTTTTCAGGGAGGGGTGGTGGCGGGGGTTTGGACTTGGTGTGAGAGTAGAGTCGATGTGAAGGGAAACCACGTATTGGGATGATAAGGACTGACACTCCAACTCCAGAGTGCATAGCCATGTGCTAGTACTACTGCACTGTTTTAGCAACATATCAATTCAGTAGCTATCATATAGCAGAAGTCTTGAGCTAGCATTGAATTACTGTTAAGCAAAATACTTTTTGCTTTCTCTTTGTCACAAGTGCTAAATAGATAGACTTGTCTTTTTTTTTTCTATACAAGTGAAAGGTCTAGAAACACAAATTACTTTGTCAATTATTGAAGCAGTTCAAAAAAATTACTTTGAGTCGGAGTTATTATGTGTATTTAGTGATTATTGAGATATGATATGACACAGCCATTGAAAAGACACCCATTTTTCTTATATATTTGTTAAATAGGGAAAATTCTCTGACATGTTGATCTTCTGCCGTTTGGTTGCAGTATAGTGTGTTCCCAAATTGTATAGAAGTGCAAAGCCGAAATTAGTGATAGTTCCAGAAAGTGTTAGGGATCCCTGTTACAACAAGCTTTGTGTCACCGAGGTACCACTTTTAACCCGTTGAGGATGGACAGATTTTGCTATAACACACATTTCCCATAGACACCTGCTGGAGTATACTCAGGACTCGTCCTCAACAGGTTAAGGAGGTGAAGTCAGCGGACCTCAGTTGTCAAGCACACAATTGTCATTGCATTTTCATACATTTTCAGTGAGAAATCTTACTATCCAATTGGCCAAGGTTGGACTGTATGCTCAAAGAATGAGCACTGAAGATGCACCTCTATTGCTACACTTTCAGTCACAATTCATAACAACTCATTGAAAAACAAAACAAAAACATATACACATTTTGTGTAAGTAGTGTGCTGTGGCGAGCAACACATGTCACATAAGATGTTTCTACATCCCATCTGCATGTCAAAAAGTTCATCTTTCCATTTTGGGTCATCAGAATTTTGGCTCTTGTTAATCCTGGAGTGTTGGAGCATGTCATAAATTTCAATGCACCATTATGAAAGTAGGTCCTGAACCATATGAATCATAGCTTAAAGAGGAAATTCAGTCCATGCTCGAATTGAAGAGAACAGAAAGAAATTGAACACTAACTTTGAAGGTTTCAGGAAACTCCCACAAAAGGTGAAAACATGAAATTTTGAAGCTTCTTATGAAAAGCAGAATCATTTTTCACTACATATGTGCAGATAAATTTCATAGATGTTGTATTTGGCAGCTATTTGGCAGCACCAACTTCATTTCAGCTCCCCAAAATGATATGGTGCAGAGGCTGTAATTTCTTCTTCTAAATTCCTTTAACCCATTGAGAACGGGCTGATTTTGTCACAACAACGCACATTTCCCATAGACACCTGTCCGAGTGTACTCGGGACTCGTCCTCAGCGGGTTAAGAATGGAAATATCATACCGCAGATTTGTGTGTGAAAGCCAGTGTGTTTCTTAAAGGCTTATAACACCATCATCTCATATGTTTTGCACTTGTGATCTTATATCTTGTGCAAATGAACTTTTACTGCACTGTTTGCCTGATTTTACTCGTGGAAGTCAACTCAGACATGGAGTGGGTTTCCTTGTAAGGCCAGTGGTCATCTCCTGCTCAGTCATGTGCGGTCATCTCAGACAGGCAGTCTGAGAGATGGTGACGGGACTCAAACGTCTGCTCTGAAGTCATTCCTCGTTTTTTACATTCTCATGAAAGAACTTCTCATGAAAGAACTTCTCTGCCACAGCAGGAACTCACTGACCATGTAGCGCTTTGAGTGATCAAACCCACATTCTTCTGAACCTGGCTTAGCTACGACCTGATGGTTGCATGTACAACATGTAGAGATAGCTTGAGATAGATAGGAGAAATTTTATACCTATCTCTGTAGAGGTAGAGGACAGAAATTTTCTTGATTTTGTGGAAATGAATGAAAAACTTTTGATTGCCTTTAAAAGAAATGCTCCAGAAAGCTCATTTGTTATTTTCTACACAAAACATCCCATATGCTTTCATCACCTGTAGGGTTGGTTTATCTCTCTTCGCATTTCAGTTTCTGAGACGTTTCTGTTTTCTTTTCAATTCCTATGTCCCATCATCATCTCAGCGGGTCATGAGTACCTTTTTCTTTATGAAAAGAGAACTTTTATGAGCATTGTGAGATGCCATGGGTTTTTCACGAAGGTCTAAAGGGCTATCCATAATATTAAAGCGTATCTATCATAATTGATAAGGGTAATATTTCTAAACAGATTCACAAAATCGCAGCTACCCTAGCATGTTTATTGATTGTAACTAGCTGCTACAATGGGTACCGCAAATTTATTAAGTCACCACTGTTAAAAAAAAGAACATCTGAAGCAATAAAACACTAGGTTAAGCTTTCCAAAAGGCGTCTGCATATTGATGAATTCTTAAAGGGTGTTTACAGTTCTGGTTGAGGTGAGGATTTAGCTTTTAACATTTTGCGAGATATTCAGAAACCACTCGATGAGATGTCAAAGAGCATGCAATTTTAAGGGGTATCAAAAGTTTATTTGATGAAAATCGGTTTTGAAATGGCTAAGATATCCAAAAACAAAGTGAAACAAAGAGATCCTAATAAAAGGCGTGGCCTGTGGCCTTTTATTATTATCACTTTTTTTGATATCTCAGCCATTTGAAAACCAATTTTCATCAAATAAATGTTGAATTCTTCTTAAAATTGCATGCTCTTTCATATTTCATAGGAGATTTCTCATTATATCACTGAGGAATGTTCAAAGCATGAATCCCCACCTCAACCAGTACTGTACAGTCCCTTTAAAGATTATTCTTTGCCAATTTTGCATCTTTTCTTTCATTTTTGTTGTCTTGTTTTGTGCGGAGTCATGTCTTGCATCACTTTACACTGCATTCTTGCAAGATGTCCTACAAAAGATGATTTGTGTATTTTCCCCTTAAAGTTGACTGCTTTATCATTTTTTAAAACACTTTTGCACCACTCTTCTTGTTCTTAAAAAATGAAAACCCGCTTTAGCCAAACTTTGGTTTAGAAAATATCTGTAGAAGGCCTTTAGCGTCAAGACAGTGATAAATGAAAAATTAATTCTCAAATCTTCTAACAAACAGCTTCCTATATAGTTCAGCAATAGGACAACTAGTGTGCCTCCAAATTTTCTCTTTATTCTGTCGTGTAGTTCAAATATGAGATTATATACGTATATTACAAGTTTTGCCAGGATGTAATTATCATTTTAAGTCCTT
Source organism: Diadema antillarum (assembly GCF_040938485.1). Lineage (NCBI taxonomy): Eukaryota > Metazoa > Echinodermata > Echinoidea > Diadematoida > Diadematidae > Diadema > Diadema antillarum. The sequence continues at coordinate 2,368,557 of NW_027271026.1, forward strand.
GTTTCAAGTTCCATTGAGCTGAGATTAGATTTTAAACCTTTGTAATGTCAGGTATTTGAGGGATTATGTTCTAAATCTTTTTGATAATGAAAAGTAAAAGCAAAACAATCATATTCTTTGCTGTGGGATGATAGGCCTTGATACAGCTTTGTTATTATTTTACAATTTTTAAACTGACTTTGAATTACACCGCGAGGTAAATTTTTTATAGAAGCAAATAACACTGTTAATGTTACAGGTGGATGTAATGTTAACCATTTCACAGGAACAAAAGTTGGGAAATAATTGTTTTTGATTTAATGAGAAAATAGAACAGGAGATTGTGGAATCTGATGTACAAGTTTTTTCGGAGCCAAAATTCAAATTGTGAAATTATGTCTTCATTGCATGCTAAACTCTGAAAGCCTGTAATTCTCTTCATTCTGTCTTGTCTCCCCACCCTGATTAAATATTTTGTTTCAACATGTCATCTTCTGATCCTCCATCCATCATTCAGGACATTATAAACAGCAATGATAGTAGCCTGCCATCAGAGTCAACAGATGTAGAATCTTCTCAACCAACTCACACGGGCCCCCCGCCCCCGATCTCACTGGATAACGAAGGTGTACCCTCTGTGTGTGGACTTAGCCTCAACGACGGCCAGACAGCAGACTTTCCACAAAACATCGTACTGACTTTGGGCGGAACCACAGGGAAGGAATCACAAGCTTGATGAATTTTTTTTATTCCGTGTTATCACCAGTCCTTGGTCAAAATAGGAAGCATGGTACTTTCTCTTTTTTGTAATAAAAACAATCCTTGTTGCTGTTGTTGTTTTTTGGTATCAATACTGTCCTATATTCTTTGTATTTTGTGCTGAAGATAAATGTGACTGCTCAGCTTAAACTCACATAAAGTAGGCCAAAACGAATTTCTGCTTTACTATATAGTTTAAAAGAGTAAGCTCTAAGCTTGAAAATTATATTCAACTTGTTAAAATTGGACTATCCTAACCCATTCAAAAAGTGACTGGAATGAGAGAGTTAGGAGGTGCAGTCTCATAGAAAAGGGAGATAATTTATCAAAACAGAATGGTGCAAAAAGTTGCAAGTTGGAAAGGTGATTTCAGGGAGATATTTGAATAGGTTCCTTGTTAAAAAGAGATGTCTTGTTGACACTGTTTCTGACAGCAGATTGTATTTATAGACTTTGATTTGTTTGTAGGTGATTGTACTTAAAGTGCACAAATATGCAATTGCTTTACAGAGCAAATTGAGATTATGTGTGTTGCCTAATGACTATGAGATTCTTCTAGAGTTGATTTGTGTTTTTATTTCAAATTTCCTGGTGTGCAAAGTGCTCTCTGCATATCTGACACAATTTGCTGCCAACTATGACATTTCTTATATATTTTTTATAAAGAAATACTGTTCTTCAGCAGGTACAAATGATAAAGGGCATTTCATTTACTGTCCATGCATTAGAAACAATGTACCTGGTACATTTTATTGATTAGGGAGTTAGTTTGACTCAGGCAATCTGTACTTAAAGTGTAATTAGACTTTTTCTTCTTTCTATTGTGCCTTTGTGAAACAAAGAAATACTTCTCTTTTTCTCTGTAAGTTGGAAGTGATAGTTAGTTGCACACTGTATGCTGAAATTGAATATTTTGAAGAAAAAAAAATTGTGTGTGTGTCTCTCTCTCGGTTAATGTGATGTAAATAAAGTGTAAAATATATCCACATATATATGATTATACATGATAGAAAAAATGATATCATTTGAAAGCAACTCTCAGTAACTGAGTAAATTAAAGTGAAGATTTCATTATCATTTATAGAAATCCTAGCTTTAGGGGAAATAAGTGCACTCCTAGAATGTGAAAGGGAAAACAGTAATAATCAGCGTTCTCTACAATGTTAGAAAAAGTTATTATAAAGTCAATACATTATCTTGTGGTGGGTTAACATATTATAATAATTACTTCCAATATAGTCTCAGTTTTGCAGAAACCAGTAGTTGCTGTCAGTTACAATAGAAAGTGCAGTGATACATAGTCAAACTTGAAAAGATGCATGCCTACAAAATAGTATTTTGCAGTTCATGAAATGAACATATGTTTTATGACTTATGTGTGCAAATTCACTTCCAATCAAGATCTCTTTCTCACTCTTTGTGGCAAATCACTAGACTGCCACAACATTTTCATCATAAATATACAATACCACTACAGAATAACACTTGCCAGTAGCCTTTATTTCCTGGTTGGTTAAAAGAAACACCCACTTTCTTGTGGGAAAAATATCAGAGTACTTAATTCCTTTCTTTTCTCTTTATTCGTTATTATCAATAATATCTTTTGTTGCTCCTTCAGCTGCTGTGATATTGTCGTATTAATTATTCCCACGTAGCCCAATGCTTGTCAAGTGATTTAGATGCATAACGTTTGTTATACATGCTGCATAAAAGGATATTGCACTACATGAGAAATAAGAACTTCGGTTGACTCTGATGGGATGTGGCACACGTGTGTGAGTATGCGAGTAGGTTTGAAATCTCGTCACATCTTAACTCCACTTTTGGAGTCAAAACATTGTTGAATAAATACTGAATAACTCTGCAAATCTGCGATGTATCTATTTGTGAGCCAGCAGTGTGCTTCATGTTATCTAGCCAGTGTTAGTAATCTGTAGATATTTTGATTTTTCTTTTCTTTTCCAGCAGAGACAGTTATGGATGATATAATGTCTGTTTTTGAGACAGTAAATTTGGAATCATATTTTTGTAGTGGCGTCATCTGCAAAATGAGGGAGAGATACGTGTATTTATAAGGGAGCGAGATCAAGAATGACCAAAGTTTTCGTCTTGCATGTGTAAAAAGTGATATTAATGTGAAAGTCGTTAATAATGGAGATCAATCATACCAAAATTCTGTATTTTCATATATACTGAAAACTCTCTGCTTTGTTCATGTTTACCTGTTGCTTTGAAGAGAAATAACTTGACTACCTGTACAGTTTTGTTTTGAGCCAGTAATTGGCATAGGAGATTGCAGTTTCACGGCAGACTCTAATTCTCTGTACTGTAGTATTTAAAATACTAGTGTTATATTGTTGAGCTAGTATGGCAGAATATAGTGTGCAGTTGAGTTTATTAGTAAGTACAAATGCAGTCCAGCAAAAGACACGAGCAGACTCTTTGGTGCATTTATACTTCACCCGTTCCATACGGAAACCTAGTGGCCTGCATATTAAGTCTTTGGGCATTTCAAAATCCAGTATGGAATAGGTTAGATGGCTACCTTGGAGGGCCAAGGGTCTTCTGCGATTTGATGATTGACTGCCAGTGGTATGATTTCAAGTCAAGATAAGTCTGTAAGTCCATGCTTGTGTATGAGATACATGGAGTTTTCATCTCTCTTTCTGTTTTTTTTTTTTTCACACAAGGGTGCAGTCTTATCCACCTGCTTATGAGGTAACTAAATCAGGTCATAGCTGATACCTGAGGGGATGGGTATCCCACTTAAGACTTTTAGGTGCTTGTATACACTCATTGTCATTTTGGCATGTTATATGCTTGTTAAACCAGTGATGAAAAGTCAGGATCAAGAATTCTTGTGGGCATTTATCATTGCATCCTGTTGGTTTCCATGTCTTTAAATAGTAAATAAAGATATAGATGTATTTTATAAGACTGTAAATCATGCACAATCCCTCGCTCCCCTCATTCTTTAGAATGAAGCACATTTGGGTTTTCCAAAACATCCTACACAATATTCTTTGTGCAGTTCAAAATCCATTTGAGCATGGTAACTTATGCCTGCAGCTAATCATGAAGTCAGAGGTTCTGTGAGTGGAGTAGACACAAGATCTTGATTACCAGTAGTCTAACCAATAGCATAAGAACACAATTTCAGGTAGCTCTCTATGTACAGTCCACTAAAGGAAAATGTTCTTGCTGAAATATATACTGAATGTTACATCTGGTTCTTTCTCTAACACCGAAACTGCCTGTCATTCGACCTTCAACTAAACTGCCTTATTAAAAGCTAGAGTCTATCATTGAAAAGGATACAACATTTCATCTTTGTTACATACAGTTCAGATACATACATAGCCTTGGATGTGTGGACTTGCCTGCCGTCAGGTGCATAGTCAGATATGCCATAGAGTGCGGAGTGTGCTCTGCGCTTTAAATCAGTACGGTAGTACAATATGTGATGCAAGCAAGCACTACTGGCCAAAATTTACTTCATTCTGGACTTGTGTTCTTCATTGAAACAGGATTCAGTGTTTTACTTGGTTGACTGGATGCTGTGCAAAGAGATCTGGGTCCCATTTCATAAAACTTGTTATCAGAAATGACTGCCACATTTCCATGACAAATTTGCTCTCAGCTAATTAGATGCAAGGATTTCAGTAGCTTGTAACAGCTATCGTAACTTGTTATTGACAACAAGTTTCATGGAACAGGGCCCTGAAGTAAAGCTTTTCCTTGAGAAGAGGAATTGATAATCTATGATATACTGTACACTTTACTTACTTTCATCAATAATGAGCTGCCTTTACAAGACACTATGTACAATATCTCATGTGGAGATATGGAGATCAATTCGTGTATGTGATATCTAAATGTGTAATTTTGCTATGAGCCATTGACAGCTTTCACACTACACATTATAGTCAATTATGTACGTCCATATATGAACTGACCTATGGTTTATCCAATACCAGTCATACATATTTTATGGCTTTTGGAGATTAGAGTAGAAGTTAATGTGCAATTCATTTCTGTTGAGAGTAGATGTCACATACAGGTGTAGACAGTATTTTTCTTTGTATATCTGTAGCTTGTATAGTGCTTTGATTTGTATGTTTCTGAACGAAAAGTTTCAATACCTTATTTTGACAACTGTCATACTTTGTCTTTTCAAAGCAAGTCAATTATGTACTGTCAAAGTCCAATGTATTTTATTCAAGATTAAATTTATAAGGGTAAGTCAGCACTAGTCTGTTCTTCTGTGCTTACTGTACATGTACTGTATTTCTTTTGAGTGTGGTTGCATGTATGATTACTGTAAATGCCAAAAAGGGGTACTGGACAATATAAGCATAAAATACAATTTACATTGTTTTAAAATCAAAGTTTCCTTTTCATTTTTATTTTTCAAAGCTAAACATCCTAATGCAGAATTAGCTGAAGGAAATGTTTTTAGTTGGTTTTCATGTGTTCCATGGACATAATACATTATAATGACTTAAGAGCATTCACAATCATGACAAGATTTAGTACACGTTGTATGTGTTTAAAAAAAAGGCTTCAGATTCAAATACATTGTACAGTAGGCCTACAGTTGAATATGATTTATTTCTCCCTGGTGAGATTTCCGATACAGTTGTACAGGTATTCAGTATTATGCACCAATGATTATATCCACAATTTGATTCTTCTTCTTTTTTTTTAGGGCTGTGAGGTGACTGAACTTTAAGGAGTAGTGGGAGTTCAGGTGCCATAATTTTATCTGTACATTGTTTGCACACTACTCTATTTTTTCCACCATACCCTTTACTTTGCATTTGTATATTAAGTGTTTACAATGACCGGTATACCATATTGCCCTCCATTATTTACACTGAGACCTACATCATGATTTTTAGGGCATATAACTGAATTGCACAAGCTTGAGAACCATCACTCTGACTTAATGAATAGGTGAAGCATTGAGTCCACTGGATTTCACGGTACTGTACAAAGTCCAAAGAGCATGTCTGTTAGGATCACTCATTATACATGTAGCTGGCAATAGAAGAACCGACTTGTACATAGTAAAGGACCTCCAAGCCAAACACCAGCTCCGCTCGAAATAGCAGATCTATTCCCAAGCCTTAGTGGTACTAACTCTCGACTCTAGGATCATGTCTTTAGAAATACAACATGGAGATACATGTACAAACCTTGAATGTCTCCTACCAGTTCCATGTGTGCGTGTTGCCCTGTGGTGCTGCCAGAGATCGCTTTCGACACTCTTTGAGAGGTGTGTAGCGGCTGGTGGTGGCGTGGAGGTCTTTCATGAAGTCTACCTGGCCGCCTTCCGTTATGGCCCCCAGCATGCCAGGGAGAGTCGCAACTATGAGATCGACGACGACTTCACGTTCGAGAATGTCGGTGCGATGCTCCGCAGCAGTTACGGGACCAAAGAAGCAGTGTTTCTCAAGGATATGGCATATGCGGTGGAAGGAAGATTTGCGGAAATTCCTGCAACTTTCCATCATACTTTCCTGATACGTTCGCCCGCCAAGGTGGTGCGGTCGTACCTCAAACTCTTAAACAGGTGTGCCTTTGATGACAGGTACCGCGCAGAATTGAGGCACAAATTATCGAACAGCTTCAGACAGCAGTGCGCTCTCTACGACTTCTTCTCTGCCTCTGAGGACAATCGACCTTTACTCGTCATCGACGCAGACGACTTCGCGACGTCGCCCGAAACCATCCTGAGGCAATACTGCTTCGAGACCAAAATCAAATTTCGAGACACGATGTTGAAGTGGGAGAGTCGGCAAACCATTCCAGAGGAATGGCATGCCTCTGTGATTCTTAAGAAGCAAACCCAAGATGTGGGTAGCTATGAGAGAGCTCTTAGCAGCACTGGAGTTCAAGCACCGTCATGTCAGGCTGACACATTAGAAGACATATTACCTGATGCCTGGCTACAATGTGTGAATGAATGTCGGCCATTCTATGACCACCTTTATGCCAAGAGAATGCATATCTGCTAGATTTTATTTCATGATTTCTAATGATGAGCAGGGCCTAATTTTCTGATGGCGGCACCGAACAGTATCAAAATGTGCAGTTTATACAAAGACAAAAGAAAATATACCAGTTGCATGGTATATAACTGCATGCTGATAGGCTAGGCTGGACGAAATAAAAAAAGAAAAAAAGAAAAAAAGAAGAGTATACTGCTCCAGAACTGTCAACATTGAAAATATAGACCCGAAGTCGCAATTTTCCAGGAATATTGGTATTGTAAACCTTGCATACGCCTACGTTGACATACTACATCGCGAAAGTCAACAAATGATCTTGCAAACACGAAAATTTTATCAAGATGAACATCTGACATAAGAATACTATATATGCCACATTGTAGACATAACTGAGTGCTATCTGGGCATGCAATTTAAGTATAAATTTGAATCTTGGATCTTGAATAAGAATCTTTATTTATATTCATATATTCTCCACTGAAGGGACAGAGTGCCCTTTCAAACGTATTGGGTTATAGCTAGGGCATATTTTCAAAGGGGTCCTCAACATACACTTAAAACACCTTCAATGTTGTTTTTGTCAACAATATGTATGGTATAAAAGTTAAAATACAAATTAAATCAGCACACAAAAGTCACCTTTGCAGTGTACAATATAGATCTACCAATACACGTAGTATGCCTACCATAGATGGTGTGATCAGCATAAAGTTCTCTTCCAGTGTGTGAATTGTGTAGTTATCATGAGCTGCCTTTTGTAATGCCTCTGTTGACCAGTGTCCACTGAATACACTAATGTCAAAATTTGTACTCCAGTAGTAAAGTCTGTTGTTTGTATGTGTGTGTGTGTGTGTGTGTGTGTGTGTGTGTGTATGCGGTGGTTATGCATGAGCTTCATTTTGCTTTATTATACATGTACTGACACTGGGGGGATGAATTTCCAAAGGTTTCATTCTCCCTGTCTAAGTGGGGGTTAACCTTGGCCCCATCCCCACCCCCAAATTGCCTGGAAAAACATTCTATGGCCCCTGAAATGTACTACAGTGGAAACTCAGTATAGCGAGATCTTTGGGACCAAGACAATTTGTTCTTTATATCAGATATTTTGTTATATCGGAGGTCAATGAATAATACAAAACAAAGGAAATAAATTCGTTGGGCACGGAGTAATTAGTTTGTTATACAGTGTATTAGGTAATTTGTTATATCAGATCTCTTCATATCGAGTTTCCACTGTACTGAAGATTTCTGTCTTCATCACAGGATAGTAAAGGGAACACTAGTAGACTAATTCTTTTTCCGATTTAATTCTTTTATTCCAAAAATATATATCCAAATATGGTATTTGCAAACATGACTTATGTAATGTATCATTGAATATATAGAGGTAAGTATCTTGCATAGAATAATGTTATCATCTTTCATCTTCACATATTATGGAATGGTTAAGAAAAACTGGAAGGAAGTACCTGCATTCCTGTTAAAACAATAACACCGCAAATGTAAAGGATGATATATCCATTTCACATGTTATTTTTGACAGGAATATTTACAAAGTAGTTTATATCAGGGATGATATTAAGGTTAAAAAAAAAAACAGGAATTCAAAATTTTCTAGTGATTTTCATACATGGAAATATCAATATGTACCAACTGGAAAAGAAAAAAAAATCTATTTATATCTATGTCTGTCTACATGTCTCTATAAACCATACTAGGAGTAATGCAATGGAATGGAAACAGATATTGCATTACTGTATATATGACAAGATGTGTACATCTTTGCCAAAACTACGTATTTAACAGACAAAATGATACTATAGTCTCATGCAAAGAACAATTGGAATGCATTTTGACACAAGTTTAAATATTGTATGTGCTCCATACGCAATCTTGCCTAAGGTTAGCAATGAAGTGCACAACAGTCAGTCCGCAGCACGTATGCCAATGAGCCGATCCGGCAAGATTTATTCAGCACTCTCGTTGATGATCTTTGCGTTCGAAAGGTGTCTCGTCGTGCGAGATTTTGCGAGACTTTGATAGGGCTATGGTTTTCACAGTGTAGCGACTTGTACATACATTCGTCATGGCTACAAGTCACGGTAAATTGCTCTCCAGACTTTGATCTTTACTTTGATACTAAATTTGCGTATAATATCGGATCTTATCATGACTATATAATCAGTTGAATATGCGTAAATTTTACCTGCTTTTCACGAAAGATTTTGTTGTCTAAAGTTCGTTTTTGATTCCTGACCGGATTAAGAAACTGTTGTTTCTGATTTTGGCTTTTTCGTAGAGAGGAAACTTAGATGCTCATCATATATTGGAGTCAAGGAGACGCAAGCATGATTTATACTAGTTTTTCCGTTTTGAAATGTCTGTAAAATTCACTCCTATGCCGGAAGTATGCTCCACACAAAGTGTACAGTGGCGCGAAAGAGCTCTCTCATTGGACAGTGCTTGCATTCAGCGCTTGAACTACACGCGTGCCAAGAAACCGCAAGTGGAATGAAACCGTTATGTGGCAGCGTAATGACGTAATGCAAGCGCTGAATGCAAGCGCTGTCCAATGAGAGAGCTTATTCTTGAGATTGCACGGTTTCAAGCTGATCAGCACTGACATTGATGTATATTTTACTGGTTCCTGACCGGATTAAGCAACAAATTGTCAAGATATTTACATGGATACAAAGATTAGGAGATGGACTACCAAATACAGCATTTTCATTGAGACGCAAGGTGAATTTGGTATTCTTTTGACGTCTTGAACGTGTACTGCACGAATTACTTTTTTCATCATTTTTCAAGATCATATTACGCTATGATATTTTTCATTTACAATAATTTGAGTAACATGTGACGATAGTTTACATATTTTCCTTGAATTTGATACCAAATTTGTGAATATGAAGTATATTTTTGTTGCCAAAAGCCAAAGGACAAAATCCCCTTACGCAGCTCATTACATATGCGAGCCTCGAGCGGGCTTGCATACGAGTTGAATAAATACGAGCGAATTATCGGGTGCTGCAGACTGACTGACAATGCCTTGAGGTAGATTAACGCCTATTAATATTCATCACAATATCCTTGCTCACTGCGCATCAATGTATTGCATGACATGATCAATATACTTTGGTTATCTCAAAATATTTGCACACTGTATGAAATCATAGGCATTTTATCTTTGTACAAATTCTTAATCTACAAGAATATGTATCATATAAAGATGTTTTATCAAATACAAACTACGGGTATGCATGGTACACTAAAGTCTTCTGAAACAATAAGGAAAAAAAACTTGAAAATTTAATGGAGTTAGGACATGGTAAAATATATCACTGCTACAAATATTGTTTATCTCTCTTCATAACACATGCATCCATGAGACTGATCTATCATTCAGAATCACAGTACATGTACTTCATTGAAGGAAAAGTCTATCTTGACATTATATTGCTTTGTATGAAAACAGAAAAGTCAGAAAAAAAAAGTCATGAACTGAAAATTGGCAACTCTCTATGACATTGGTGTTGAGCAGCTCTCCATTTTTTTTTTCCAAATTGGACACAAAATTTCATTACTTTTCTTCTTTTTTTTTCATATATTTTGTCACAGGCAGAACTTATCCGCTGAGGCTTACATACAAAATCGTATTACTCTTATTACATATCAAGAACAGATTCAAAGAAAATTTTTCTTGTGAGAAGAGTGAAAATTTGTGACTTTTTGTGTACAAGCCAAATAGAGGGTTGCTTAACATCTACATACCACAGAGTTACCAAGTTGTCTTGCTCTCTAAACTATAACAGTTCATAACTTTCTTGTGTGTGTATGTCTACAAAGAAATGCACCAAGATACTTTGCTGACCTGGTTTGGACTCAGTGGCAAGTGTTCATGCATGACCAACTTGATCACACTTAGTCAACACACAACAATGTTAACACATCTGTGCTGTAAGTCCACATCCCATTCTTGCAGCATCCTTAGCTGCGTACCTCACTCATTTGCCATTTTGGTCGGAAACGACCTCTGTTGCCACCTTCAAAGCCTGCACAACTGTCACCTCCGGGGAAGCTTCAGAATCTCCAAAGCTAGGTTTGTGAAAGACTCAACAGTTTTGGATTCGGGAAGGCGTGCAAAGATGTCTTCTCCTTCCTCACAGCATAATGTCAGGGCCTGATGTCAGAGAATTGATAGAGGTGACGAACAAAGAAAGGAGGAAAATATGATAGTTTAGTGTTGACCGGACCATGCCTGTTTGTGGGGACTAGGAGTAAAGTGACTTGTCAAACTTCATGTACATTTAAAAATGTATTTCTTGTCTATTTCTAGTCATCCTTGTGCATACACCTGTAATCTTTACAGAAACATCTGACGGGTGAGGGGTACAGCAAATTCATACATCTGTATCAATTTAAAGAATAAAAAAGAATGCGGTGCACATCTGGTTGCCCATATGCAGCAACATTGGGCAATTGGGTAAATAATGGTTACATCAACATGATACACTGGCATCTCTGACATGGTACACATTGTATATCACATCATATTTGTTTTATATATTCTTTTTATTTACTTTTTCACAAGAAATTAATATCACATGTGGCTCAGGGATATAATGTGAGTTATATGCATTTCCCTGTCTTTCAGTGACATGTGAAAACAATAGCGGACAAAGTGTGTAGTACTACCATTTCTCAATCAAGACAATCAAAGAAAAAAAAGTTTAAAGAAAAACAGGAAATACATTAAAAATTTTGAAAACAATAACATACATAAGAATTTAAATGACTTTTGGAAATTTTCTGATGTACAATTGTTGAATATGTTAAAACAGATATACAAAGGAAAAATGGACTCTCAGTGCTTTTGATTAGTGTTCTACAGTTCGAAATAAGATGTTGGACTTAATTTGCATAATTAATTGATAAAAATTAGAAATTTATAATTACAAAGAAAAATCAAGTCAGCCCCTACACCCCTCTACCCCCCTCCCCCCCCCCCAAAAAAAAACAAAAAACAAAAAACCAACAACAACAAAGCCCCGCCTGTTTAATGTTAAGGGTAATCGTGATGTGTGAACAAGCAAAATTTGCTACATGTACAACAGGCAGACAGAACTGATGATGCCAATGAAAGATCATTAATGACTTTCACACACCCATAAACACACCTGATCAATGGGGAGTTTTCCCACAATCTGTAGACTGCAGTCCTCTGCCATCTTTTCTGCTCCTTCTCCGGGGAATAAATCTGTCACCTCCTGCAAAGTTGGACAAGATTGGACATGCCGAGACACATAATGCACCAAGAATGTCATTCCACAGAAATGTGCGCATTGATGAAAGCTCTTTTTCTGTACAACTGACAGTAAAGTAACACAAATGCATTTTTAACTAAGAACAAAATTTTTTTGAAGTCAGTCAATTCATGTTTGCAACAAATGACTGATAGTGCATCTTCAGTTTTCTGTATCATTCTGTTGATCATTCTCTAAGTTTTAAAGTTATAGTTTTGTGACAACTATCTTTTTGTTCTTACTTCATCATAGATTTCATGACACATCCTTGAAACATTCTGTGATACAGCTACTACTATGTGCATAATAATCACATTATCAGATGTGAGAACGCTGGCTTTTAAGGGTACAGAGAATCCATACATAGTAACTCCTGCACAACAAATTTGGGTTTGGAAAAAAAAAAGAAAGAAGAAATGTAGTGGGACTGGCTTTCCCTGAAAAGTCCAGGGCTCTGTTTCATAAAGTTGTTCATAAAGTTATGCATGATTTTACAAACAACTTACATATGGCAAGCCAAGTGGGTTTCTAAATTACAGTTGAACCTCTATTATCCGGCCTCCCTTTATCCGGATCTCTCTATTATCCGGACGCAATCTCGCCGTGATTTTTTTAAAATAATTACGGGAAGAAAGGGGGATTCCCAACTCCTTGAGAACTCCTACCCAAACACACATGAATTACATATTACTTCCAATATGATTAACATACATTGCATCAAATTTCCTTCCAAATTGCTTACTTTCAGACATTTCAACATCCCGAAACATCCCCAAATGTAACAATGAAAAGGTTGCAGTATACACATTACCACAAATGGTACTACAATGGGCTACATCAGTACATGTGTATGTATATGTACATGTATAAAGCATTGAGTCTCCCGTATCCGGCCAAATCCCTTATCCGGATGAGCCCCGGTCCCGACTTGTCCGGATACGAGAGGTTCAACTGTACTGTTAAATTCAATAGCTAAAGTTGAAATTTGCATGTGATAATGATTATTCTTACATTTAACACACATTTTTAGTTGAAAGTGTATTTTTGCCCCAATGTAAATGAAGCATTGACATACAGTTGTACTTTGTTGAAACGTAAGAAAAAAAATGGGCACACACATTGACACTTCATATTCAAGTCGTTTGGAAAGTCCTGAGTAACTTTACGAACAAATTTATGAAACAGGACCCAGAATTCATAAAATGGTGAACATAGTATGATAGCCAAAACTTGTCAGTTAGGCTTGTAAAGAGGTCCCAACTCCTCCTTGCTGTTCTCCTAACCTTACTCTCAATTGGGAGATGAGACTCACCTGGCAACAAGGACAAACAAATCCACTCATGTTCTCCACCAGGCCGAGGATGGGCAGCCCCATCTTGCGGCAGAAGCTGACCTCCTTGCGGATGGTGTCCATGGCAACCTGCTGGGGCGTGGTGACGATGAGGGCGCCATCAGGCTTGGCATTCTTCAGCACCTTGAGGACTGTCAGGTGCTCATCGCTTGTACCTGGAGGAGTATCTGTTGGGAAGAGACCATTAAAATATCACTTGACACAAAATGCTTTGATTTGTTGATATAACAGTGCTGGCTGTTTGAAACAGTTGTTTTACTTTCAGTGACATGCAAATTGTGGAATTTGCCATTCCAAAAATATGTTCATGTTCATACATTGTACATTATTTGTAGTCATAGTGATAGTGATAGTTATAGTCATAGTCATAGTCATAGTCATAGTCATAGTCATAGTCACAATCACAGTCATAGTCACAGTCACAGTCATAGCCATAGTCATAGTCATCATCATAGTCATAGTTACAGTCGCACTCACAATCAGTCATAGTCAGTCATAGTCACAGTCATAGTTATAGCCATAGTCATAGTCATAGTCATAATCATAATCATTACCATAACCATAATCATAATCAAAAGTAAAATCACAGCTATCATCACAAACATAATCACAATCATATTTAACATCAGCATCACCTTAATCATCATCCAAATAATGACTATCATTGTATCTACAATAACTTTATTGTACCTATAATTAGATAATCCAGTTTTCCCCAGAAAGTGTTCTTCAGGAACTGTTTGATGAGCTGTGTCTTCCTCGGACCTCTCCACACAACAGCGCTGTCAGCCTGGTCCAGTAGTGAGGCAACAGACATCACCTTAATACCCCTGTGACTGGACCTAGATACAGATGGATGGCATTGGTATGAAAAGGCAGCAAACTTCTATAAACTTGGTATTTAATAACAGGTGAACCTTGCTGGGCATAAATTCTTTGCTACAAGATGATATACATGAATGTTATATTACAATACATGTATGATATCAAACCACAAACATGGACCAAAGATGGGGAGTGGCATGTAAGATTGTGACAAATTGTTTCTCATGACAAATTTGAACATTCAAAGTGTGGGGCCTTTTTTAATTGATCAATGGAGTTTTAGCACTCTGCTTTACAAGTGGAGGTAAGGTAGTAAGAAAGATACATTGTATATTAATATGTAGTCCTGATATGTGCCATTATGGTGTCACGTGGGCAAATGTAAAGAATGTGATGTCCATTTAGCGGGAGGAGAATAGTAAAAGTACTGGTCGTTGTGTCAATATGATGTTTGGTAGATATCTTTTCAGGAATACTGCCTTACATCAGGGAGGGAGGAAGATTGGTTCAAACTGCACTACATTGTGATTATAGTCAAAGAAAAATAGTGGAGCCTATAAAGGATGTCACTCTTACTGGAGGGGCTTCCATCCCCACTGGGTGCTGATGACCTTGCCATCTTGGACTGCCAGCAGCTGGGGAATGCTAGGACCACAGATATCGACATCCAAGACACCAACCTGTTTCCAGAAGGAGAGAAGGAGGTAGGGAAGATAGAGTGGAGAATGAGATAAAAAATCTGTAGATGATGATGATGATGATGATGATGATGATGATGATGATGATGATGAATGATGATGATGCAATGACGAATTTAAAAAAAAAAGCCCAAATGAAGTTTGTACTAAACTTACAGAATTCAATCATTGGTATAAAACTGTCCAGTCTTCCAGATAACATCTTTGAATATTTTGACTGAACTAATCTATTTATAAGTTAGAGAAGGTAATTGTTAGTAATTGTGAAAAACTTTTAGTTACACTAAATACATTGTACAAAGGTTAGTTACGATTTATCATTTATAGTCATACTGTAAGTAGGTCTCATAGAATACAAATCTCAAAGAAAACTAATTGTGTACTATGAAATAGCATACATGATCTGTTTCTGTTGGTCAGCAAAATGCCTGCTCTACTTCTTGTTAGTGAAAAAAAAAATGAATGAAAGACACATCTCTAGTGATGCATGTATGTAGATGTTTGGCTCTACATTTTACAGTTGCTAGCAAGTAACAAATATTCTAACTTTAACGTGTAAACTGAAATACATAAGATGTAATTACTTTGATAGTTACAGTGGACTCCCATTATAACAAAGTCCTCGGGGACCGGCACTTTTCTTTCGTTTTATCAAAATTTCGTTGTAACTGAACAAATAAACAATAAAAACATAGAGTGGATAATGTTATGGCCTGAATTTTTACTTCATTGTAACCAGAATGTAGTTATAACTGTGTTTGTAATAACCGGAGTGCACTGTACACTGTCACCTTCCCTCACTACACAATGTCACATAAGCTTGAAGTTCCATCCAATCCATTTTATGTAATTCTCCAGCTTAGAGAAGAAACTGTAACGGCTGTGACTCACACATAAAAAAAAATTGACCCTCTGCTCTTTGGCCTATAACCCCCTCCCCCCCCCCCCCCCCCCCCAACAAACAAACAAACAAACAAACAAATCTAAAATCTTAGGTATTACATGAGCAGGAGAAACCCACAAAAGAAAATGTACAAAAAAACTAAAAAATAAAACTGGTCAGTCTAATGACTCAGTCACAACTACATGGCAAAGGAATTGAATCAGATGGCTTGACAAATAAGTCTTGATTTCTGATTTAACTCTTGGCAGCAGATTCCATGTTACCTTCTTATCCTGCCTTGCTAGTGCCATGGCCAGTGTGGCAGTCACAGTTGATTTTCCCACTCCTGTTGAAAAAATGCATACAATGCTGTATGAGTTAAAGCCAATCAGTATGACCTACATACAATATGGGCCACAATAAATGGTTCAATCTTATCATCCAATTGCCAAGTTAATTACTGGTGACAAAGTTATTAACTCAATACACAGCATGTTTGTCATACTTGTAGGGCCTATATCATGTTGAATACATATGTTTGAAACTTGTTGCCAAATATATCACGTGTTTAAAGCTGTTTTACACTGCTTTTTCTGGAAAGAGGGACATCAGGAAATATATGCACACTTCTACATGGGTAAGGGATGAATCAACTGAAGCAGCACATCCCATCTTCACTTTGTGTCACTAATTGATGGAAGGACACAGCAGATCCTCCTCACTACAAAAACGAACACAAGAACTCATCCAAAACAGCAATTAATCAAACGATTCAGAGAACAGCTGCACAATGTATCACAGGCAACTCAACGAAGCCTACAGAATACTCAGTTCACCAGCATTGCATTCTTGAAGAAGAAATCTGCCCCCCAACATAAGTGAAACTTCAAAAGAAAGAGAAAAATATTCCCTGCAGAATGATACAAAAATGACAAAAATGGGATAAGGAATAAAGGAAGAAATAACATTTTGAAATTTCACATTTTTTCAGAAAAGATTTCTTGACCAATCCTTATGAATATTCAAATGAGTGAGTTAATTCAAATGAGTTTTGAGTTAATGTCATACCCTCACAATTTTTCATGTATGTTATATATGAAATTCAGTAAAATTTCTATTTTTAGCTCATACAAGTGAAAGTATGTCCTATACCAAGATATATCAGCGTTAACATTGACATTTCTTTTTTATATTTTGGGTGGTTATAAGACAGGTTTTATATTTATACAGCTGAAATAGGAGATTTTTGTCATTTCTGTATACGAAATGAATAAGAAATTGTGAGAGCATGACATCATCAACTTTCATGGCTTGTGAGGGTGTCTGTAGTGGAATGATGTGGCAAAACCGTACCTCCTTTCCCAGATACCACCAGTAGTTTGTGCCTGATTGCTCCCATCCTCACATCAATGGATTCCTGGTCGGGATCCACAGCCCCTGGTGGTCAGAAAAAGGGCAGACACTTTATCTAACTAATCATGTCACCATGCCTAGTTGCAAAGACACTGATCCTTTCTTGACACTTTTGTTTTGTTTTGTTTTTGTTTTTGTTTGTTTGGGTTTTTTTTTAAAGTACCTCTGGCTGATGAGTAGATGTTATTTTTACTTTCGCAGTTTGACTTGGCACACTGCGTTATGACAGTCATTCAATGGCCCTCAATGATGACTGAATTTTCACACTAGCCAAGATTGGGTCCACATATCACAGTACTACAGAAGGTAAATGCTCATTAAAAAAAAAAACCAAACACACACACACACACACAAACAAACATATGCACAACTAAAAATTTGGATCATGAAATATAAATGGTTACAGGATACACAAGCACAAAAGATACTGCTCTTTACAAACCATTAGATTAAACAGACATCTATCTGACAATGGATGTGCACATCAGAGAGCATTTGAGCCTTCTGTAAGAGAACTTCACATACTTAAATGCAAGAACACACATTGACATAAAAATATTACTGATTAGCTAGTATCAAATTAAGTTGTATTCAGCCAACATACTGTAAAACGTACCAAGGTATTATAGAGAGTTTGAATGGTATGGATTTGTGCTTATAAACTCCCTCGGGACCCCCTCCCACACACACACACATTATTTTTATTCACACCACTTCTGTTTTCTCATTATGTTACAAGTCCAATGCTTTGATTAAACATGATGGAGGCATTATTTGAGCTGACCTTGCTGTTGACACAAAGCCTGCCCTGGACATCCTTCACACACTGATGCTCTCCCAGCCATGGCCTGTGTGCAAGAAGCGAATGCTATCTCAACATACACTCCACTAGAAAACATGTAAATGCATTTTTGAAACTTTCCATATACAAACTCTCCAATACAGTCTAATGTTTTCATAGATGACGAAGCTAGGAAATTGTGGTTGAGCGCCTAACAGGCTGCCAGCACTGTTTTGGGCTGTGTTCTTTTGAAATTTGTTGACTTTGTGGTTGTTACTACAAATGCAATATGAATTCATTATATCTTATATTTAAAACAACGTAGTATTTGAATAGTACAATATTTATGTTCTATATGTTGTGTTTTAATTGAAGAAATTGTTATTCTTATGTCATTTTAGTATGTATACACAAAATTGCAATTCAGCTACTCAGTTGCAAAGATGATTGAATAAACCATGAATTGAATTGAATTGAATTGAACTGAATTGAATTGAATTGAATAGATAATACTAGAAAATGTTCATGCTCTGAATTAAAAAGAAATAAACTATATAATATTCCTTTGGCTCTAAATCTCATAGCAATTACATTTGGCAATGCCATATGTGTCAGGTATATGAGTTAAGTCATAAAGTTTACTTCAGTAGTGTACCCTATTAAAATGAAATTGCATTTCTGTAAACTGGCAAAACATATTATTATACAAGCTAAAAATAAATATTGTATACAACCTGTATCAGTATACTGGGTTATATCATGGAAGTATTATGACAAGAATTAATACTACTTCCACTTCTCAAATGTGTGGAGCAATCTCAGCATTTATTAACTGCGACCAGCCCCAACACGCAGTGTTGGGGCTGCGCCGTTTTCGCATTCAGATTTTAATGTTGTACAAAATGGGTGCCGTTCCGGCGCTATATTTCCTTAATTTTTCAACAAAAACTACTAGGAATACTTACATGGGTAGATTAAACCTAAATGATTCACATCAGTGACTGTTTGATGCATTTCATTGCTTATGATGCAGAAAATGCTGTCTTATAGGGCAAATATCTTCAGCTCAACGATGCTCACTAAAACTCACAATCACTTGCACATGCGTACAGCATGCATTCAGTGCAGTCCATTGACAGCTGTATTGCTCGCTACATGATGCATTAAATTCATTTTACCTTATATGCACCATGCGATGATGCATTATTCATATTCTTGAGCATTCGTAACGGTGACGTCATTGATCACACATGCGTAGATGCGTACTAATGGGTATACACGTTCAAAATAGCAGCAAAGCTCCCCACTAGGGCAGGCCGCTTACTCCTAAAAATGTGGAAAATTTTGCAGTTTCCAGATAAATTGGTGAGAAGAACCACGGCAATGGGGTAGTTTATATTTCATTTTTTATTGTCACTGTTTTTATGATAGAAATTTAGCCATGGTTTATTTGTGAAGTTGCCGTATATGTGGCAATAGGGAGTTGTTCGTGATTCTCACTTTAACGAAACTGCGAGGTAGCCGCCAGAACCCCGCCGCAGAGCGGCGGGTCTCCGGGGCTAAGCATTTATAAGATCTAGTTAATCATAATCATTACTTACACTTTCAGAAGGACAGCCTTCCAGGCTGCCTTCTTCTTCTACTCCTTGGTGCTGCATTTGTGCACTCTCAGCAAGTGGGTTCCATTCAACACGATCTACATTGGGGGAAATTACAAAGAGATTTAAATCATCACTCTCACCCCTACAGGCAGTTTGGATGTTTTGAATAATCAAATGCCATAATGGATGTTTAATAATGCCATTCTGCTTTTAATATCTTACCTATTTCTCTTTGAGTCTTCTCACATATCTATAAAGCAGCAATTAAGCAAATCAGATGTAAACTTGTGATACTTTGCCCAATATTTCTCCTGCAACTAGTCTAACGTTAGAACGTCAGTCCCTTAATTGCCCACTGAGTTTCAGGAAGTTATCAAATTTACAGTTGAACTAACAATTAGATCCTGCTACTACTACACTAGGTTCTAACTTCTACAAAGTAACTAGAATAAATAGACCAATCGAACTGTTAGATCCCCTATGCGGCTATATAGGCCTATATGCCCCTCGCGTTCACTGATTCCTATTTTACTAGTAATCATTCGCTTCGATTATTACAAATCAAAATATCGAAAGTCTAGCTATCTTACGCGTAATAAACGTGTTAACGTAACCTCCCATAGCTATAAACTCAATGAGAGCTAAACTAGCTCCCTCTTCTACGAAGCAGTAACCACCTGTCGAACAGTACTGGCTTGCCCGCGCCGCCCGCCCGGACACCTCGGCAGGGATGTCGACCAATATCCGCCCGGTTATGGGAGCAGATTACACGTTGTCAAAATGGACTCGACTGATCGCATGAACTGTTCCCCCATCACAGCACATTTTCATTATTTTGCGTTGAAAGATACTTACCCGATACTTAGATAGCTACGGGAGTGGAATAATTATCCTTATGAATAAATTACGAACACTGAAAACATACCGGTGAAGACCAAGTATCCCTCGGTCGCAGTCCCAGGTCACGGTCCCATGAAAGAGTTACCGTAAGTATGGAATGCCGAAGTGTTGCTTATCAATTATCTAAGCTGTGTACATGACCAAACTGCATTTCAGAGGATCAGAAAGTGCGTGATTACTCGTAAATTCGAAGATAAAAAAAAAACAAAACAAAACAAAAAACAAAACAAAGCAAAACAACATCAACAACAACAACAACAACAACAACAACAACAGTAACAACATATGTTAACAATAAACACGGAATAACACACTTCTGTACAAACGTCAAATAAATTCTACAAAGAGTGTAAAATAAGCAGCCTCTTACAATTAAAAAACCCTTGTTCCATCGTTCGTACTTTCTAGCTAGCCCTTTAATTATGGGGGAACAGCTGAAGAAAATTACGGTGATCACCGATTGTCAAACAAGGTTATTCAGACCCTATCGACAATTCCAAGAATACTGACATATCATACGGTGCCATACCAAAAAGAAATAAATAAATCAATACACAAAAAAGATTAAAATCTAGTTGCAAAAAGTTTGAAGCTGTGTAATTCTTCAGACCTGAACATATAAGGCCCTACATGGCATGAAAAATGCATTCACTAAATTGCATGCTCTATCCAATTTCTAAGGAGATTCTAGGCCTCGGCTACATAGTCCATGGGCCAGGCCAGATATTGGTACCATCTGAGGTGGCAAAACCTTTTTGGTGTCATTTTGTTTGTCGGGCATAGATATGCTTATCAAGCTATGATAGCATTTCCAAATGAGTAGCTTAGTCATAGTAAATGAATTTTTAACCAATTTGGTTTCGTTGTTATATCCCTATACTTCTGAATCGAAACTAACCGCCATACAAAGAAGAGCACAGTCTTCTGTATGTTCCATAGAGCTGTAAAATGCAGCTCTACGGTATGTTCACAGGTGTTCTGTTGTAAACGCGGTGCGCTTAGTCTTTATTCAAGGCAGCGAAGGGAATATCCAAAGGTTATGATGTCCACAGCGCTTAGTCCTTATTCTAGACGGCGAAGGGAATATCCAAAGGTTATGATGTCCACAGCGCTTAGTCCTTATTCTAGACGGCGAAGGGAATATCCAAAGCGTATGATACAGTGTATATCCTTTTATCTAAAAACAACAACAACAACAAAAGCAATTCCTAGTGAATTTTACCGTATTTTTCAATCATTTATCATTTTCCTGTGAAAACGCTACGGTGAAAATGCTGATACCACGCCAATGTCGCTTTATTTCCCTCCAACAATATAAGATAATGCAAAAACAATGTACCGGTACACTACGATACATTATAATGAATGATATTGTAAATGAACAGAGTGATTTTTGTTTAAAACTGATGTATTTGTTGATAGGGTAGTATAAAAACAGTATAGATAATCCCTTTTATGAGGAACTTTAGATATGATAACGGTACATTGGTCTAGATAAAGAACTAAGCGCACTGCGTGACAGCTGTGGACATCATAACCCTTTGGATATTCCCTTCGCTGCCTTGAATAAAGACTAAGCGCACCGCGTTTACAACAGAACACCTGTGGACATACAGAAGGCAGTGCTCTTCTTTGTATAGCGGTTTAGTTTCGATTCAGAAGTATAGGGATATAAATACGAGACCAAATTGGTTAAAAATTCATTTATTATGACTAAGCTACTCATTTGGAAATGCTATCATAGCTTGATAAGCATATCTATGCCCGACAAACAAAATGACACCAAAAAGGTTGTGCCACCTCAGATGGTACCAACAACCCATTTTTCGGGTCTCGGCCCATGGACTAACAATGATGTATCTGCTTCATTCTAGTCAGTGAAAAATTGTGTATGGCTGATAATTGTGTTGGTACGGTCCTGGGAAATCAACAATCAATAGGCCTATAAAACTTGGTGAGATTGCAACATCGAGATATTTATTGTCTGTTCGTTGATTTGTATTTAACAGCAGTACTTGGGGGGGGGGGGGGACTATTAGGGCCTATAGGCTACACCTTTGTAGGCTAAATTGAATGTGTAAAGCCCCCGTTCCACTATCACGATTTGGACCCCGATCTGTCCCGATCTAGCAGATCGGGAGAGAGCGGCAAAAGCGTACGGGGATCGGAAGCATCGTAGCAGCAGCGTGTGGAGGTCGGGGTTGGAGCGGGCAGTTTTTCAGATCGGGAAGAAATTTTGAACCGGTTCAAAATTTCTTCCCGATCTCCCCGATCAAAATTGACATATTTTTAATCGTACGGCAAGCGGGGAGAGCGTAGTGACAGCGTAAACGCAGCGGGGAGAGCGTAATGACGACGTAAACGCAGCGGGAAGAGCGTAACAAGGTCTTTCTGAGCGTAGTAACATCGGCACAAGAACGGGAAGCAATTTTAGCTGTAATTTTCGAAGAAGAAGAAGAGATGAAGAAAAAGAAGAGAAGAAAGCAGCGAAGCAGCTACCCAAAAGGCGAAGAAAGAGAGACTGCACGTGATGCTGAAAGAGGAGGAAGAGGACATAGCAGAATTTTGAAGAATATGAAATCATCTACAACTGGAGGAAGACGGACTATAAAAGCAAGGACATCAAGAAAAATCCTTCGAAAAATCAGCACGTCTTTGTTTATACAATGCATTGCTGCAAAAGAACCGTGAGTTGAGGAGGCTCTTCAAGTTCAAGTTCAAGTTGATTTATTTCACTTCACGTCTTCCAACAAACAAATAATAAAAAATACAAAGAAACACTCATATACACAGACGTCATGAAATCAGTACCACAATGCGATGAACAGAATAACATTGTAAAAGAGATACAGGCAAATCATCAACAGAGATACAAATAACAGTTACGTCACTGTGGTAAATGCATACAAAATATTGCTGGAAATGGAGGGGACTGCTAAAAAGCAGAGCTTGTAGTATCAGAATGCAGTCCCCTCATAGAGAAATATACATAATTGCAAAAAACAACAGCAACAAATTTCCCTAAGCGGTAGTAAAAAAAAGACAGACAGAGTAATACACACATACATGCACACATACGGACGCACATTAACAAACACATGGCGGCTCTCTTGTAAGGAAAAAATTGATGAGAGGATAGAAAGATATAGTAGTGAAGAAGGTAGTAAGTCCGAGGTGGACAAGGGGGGAGGGGAGAGGAGAGGGAAATGGTGGGTCATAACCCGGGCACTGGAGGCACAGAAGCACGGGCTCACTGATGAAGAAAGAGTAGTGAGAATAAGGAAGCAACAACAACTTTGAAAATCAAAAGTAAAAAAAGAAGAATGAATCTTCGAGGTCCACAGTATATTTCTTCGGTTCTGCATGCTAATAAGTTGACTGACTGCTGACCCACAGTCGAATCGGGGTACATCGGGGCACATCGGGCACTTTTCAGCTCTCTGAACGGGGTAAGAGCGTGATAAGATCGTATAGATCGTTCAGAGCGTAGATACAGCGTGCATTGATCGGATAACATCGGCAACATCGCACTAACAGCGTAGCTACATCGTTCTAAAGCGTACCGGCAGCGGCAGAGATCGCTATGTCTAATTCCCGATCATCGTAGTAAGAGCGAAGCAAGCACTTGGTAGTCGTAACTGCAGCGTACTTAGAGCGTTCTAACATCGTACTGTGTCCAGATCGGCTCAGGTTTTACCCGATCCTTCCCGACCTGAGAAAATTGTCAAATCGTAGCGAGAACGGCATAGTGGAACGGGGGCTTTAGAGAGGTCTAACAGAACGTAATTATTCCGAATGTCATGATAGTCAAGTAGGCTTATTTCAATTTGGACATTTTTAGCAGTCTTGATATGTGGAACAGACGATCAAAGGACTATAGGCCTAAATTCGAAAAGTTTGCAATGTCCGCCAAGGAAAACGAACGCAGATAACAATGCGACGTCTTAACTACGTTCACACTAACCAGGGTGAACACTGATTCAACACTTTAAAAATGAAAAAAAAAAAGAAGAAGGTAAATCCACATTTTAAACATTTTCACTCCTCCAACCTTTAGTTAAATTATGAAAATCAACACTTGAAATGTTGAACTTACCATTTCAGGAATGGCCGGGTAAATCCAACATTTTGAGTGTTAGGCCTAAACTTAACATTTAAGATATACAAATATGTTGGAGTAGTATACAACAACATTTGCAAGGCAATGTTGATTTAAATATATTATTTCATCTTTTAGAGCGAGATTCCACTTGGATTGTAGGCCTACATTTTCCGCGTTGTTCCTGCACCAGTGAAACGTTGAACACTTACTTTAATCTCGAGACAATCGAAAATGACGCACGATTCAATCCTACCATTAATCACTCAACGTAATTACAATTACTGCTGTTGCGTGTCGTGGGATTTGCCTTCGTCCTCCATTTGCTTTGTTTGTCTTTGACAGGTGTCTTTCAGGATATTTTCCCCCCTTGTGAGAATAAGGACAGCGTTACCCCCTTCCCCCTTCGCAGCATCATTGTTTAGCTAAATGAGTGTATATGCCAATGCAGCGACGTCTGTTCGCGTTTCTTATCTTGGCACTGGGTGCGACTTTCACGCCACAACCACTGTATCACACCTATACAGGCGAGTTTGGAGAGAAATATATAACAACACACTCAATGAGTAAAACGAGGTCAGAAACTTTGGCAATGTTTTGAAACCTAGCAGCCAAGCCTGGAAATCCTCATCAAGGGCAGAAAATGAGGTATATCTTCTCTCTTTTTCTTTTTAAAAGAAAAATCGCTTTCACCATCGTGAGTTATGAAAAAGAAAGTGACAAATGTCTTGCGTATAATATTCATGAAAAGATAGTTGCGGATAGAGAGATTATTTCCGGAAATAACTAATTATTATAATTCTTATATTATAGCCAAAGTCAAAAGCTGTTCTACTGTTCAAAAAGTGCGAAGGCTGTCTTCTTGCGATTTTGAACATTTTTCCCCTCCAATGAAATTCGACGTAATGTTGACAGTAAAAAGAAATAGCGTCAGGGTCTCACTATTTATCGTGAAGCTCGTTCACTAAAATATTTATCTAACAGCAGATCTTATGCTTAAAAAAACTTATATGCCCTCACATTACTGATTACCTGTTGCATATTATTAATTTTAGTATTAAGTTATATTATTTCATACACACACACACACACACACACACACATATATATATATATATATATATATATATATATATATATACATACATCATGTTACCATAAGAACTGCATGTGAATATTGCAACTTACATTACTGCCAGTAGTTGAGCAGTCGCATTCCTAAACGAGAGCCCAAGTAGGTGGTAAATTCGGATAAAACTTTCTCATAGAGTATGAATTTTTCATATAGTTTATATGAAAAAAGGACTATGCAAACTATTTTGTTCTGACTTACCGACTCCGCATACAAATAATGATCTTGAAGCGATATACGATTGTAAATTGTTTTCATTTTATGAAAATCGTGGAAACTTGATGTAATGACTACTTGCATATCTAAATGTATATGATACTATAACACGATGTATTTACTTTTTTGGGGGGTGGTGGAGAGAATAAGGAGCTATAAATCGTTACAAGATCCATTTTGATTTTGTATTTGTCATTCAAGACCTAATAACATTAAGAACATTTCAATTCATAATATTTTCTTTGACTATAAAAGTTGTTATGATTTTGTGTATATAATACACTGTAATATGTATTCCAATGTTTTAGGAATTGCATTTTTGTTGGAAAGGAAATAAGTGGAATGAATGAAGGAAATAAACGGGTTATAAATTTTCTGATTATCTCTCAAGACAGTGAAATTTTTAGATAGAGAATAACGCTGTGTGTTACCGTATAAAATGTTCTTTATAACACTCACTATCATGGAAAGCTTGCAATAAGCACCATCATCAATGACAAACTTTCCATCGAGGTGTCACTCTTCTACACGACGTATATGCTGTCTTCATTCAGGGCTTAAAAGTAAGTTTTTGTTTCTTGGTTCGATTTCATTTCCAATATAACCAGTTTTCTCTTGTTAACAAAAGAAAGAAGTACGCATTGAATGACAAGCTTGGTCTGAAAAAAAAATGAAGTCAATCATCTTTTGATTCTTGACCCATCTAAATTGTATCATAGTAAGAATATCAGCAGCTTTCAGGAGGTAAATCTGCAACAGCTTATCTTAATTTAGTCAGCACCGAGGTTTATTCTTTCCTTGCATTTTGCATTCATCCACCCATCTAATGGATGATTAGTCAAAAACAACTTATATTCTCAGAACACTTACCATGTCGATAGTGCCAGAACATAATTGTTGATAAATGTCTAATAATAACGTACGTTTACCTAATACCCGCGGCAGCCCCACTTTATGAACTCCCAATCATTTATTTTCCATTAAACATCGTTGCCATGACGACAAATTTCTGAGGATGAATGCTAGAATACGTGTATCCGTAACTGCAGCTTTGCGTCACTAAACCTCAGCAAGCTCACTCAAGGGGCATGGCATTTGCCAAGCACTTTCTCAGTGCGACCTGATTATCATGACATTCTATCCAGCTTTCTTCCCCTCGCTATAAAATGGCTCGCTCTATAACGACCAGTCCAATCAGCTGTACTGGAAGACGAGGGAGAAGAAATGCAAGGAAAAAAGAAGACGGAACGGTGTAGGGAGAAGAGCAAAAGAAATTGAGAGTGACGTTAAGGAAGGGAGGAGAATAGGAGGAAGTCAAGCGGGGGAAGAGGTGGAGGAGGAGGATAACAAGGGGAAGGACATGGAGTGAACAATGTTTCAATGTCATGCCTAATGCTAGTCTGCTCGTGGAGTTTCTATTTCTCAGGCAAGTCTGCCAAAACGCGAGTACTTTTTGGGATCACGTGACCCGGCCATATTCGGCGCCATTCCAGTCGTCTACAGTAATCTATAGCCATGAAGTCGTTTCCTTTGATGAATGTATAGACATCAAAGAGTGGTGCGGGTTTTTTTCTTTCCTATTATACGGTGACCATAGACGCTCTTGTCGTAGTGTTTTTAAACAAATATTTCATAGATTTGTTTTGTATTGTATTATATTGTTTTGCTTTGTTTGTTTATTTGGGTCTTTTTTTCCTATCACTGTACAATGTATCGGTGGTGTAGCATTACACTCATTATTTTCACAAAAGTTCTTCGGTTGATGGCCTCCTCTTCTCATATGATATACGGGGGAATATAAGGTGCGGTAAAAATACCACCAAGTTAAGGAAGACACCGATGAAAAGTCAGATTTCTTTGGAAACTCCAGCCACAGTAGAAAAAGACAAAGAACAACAAATTACACACTCAGTAGACCTGAACACATCCGAATACATGTAATACCAGTGTATCAAATTTTGTTTGATATGAACATAATAATTATACAGTTTAATTATATACATATATCATTTTCCTAGAGATACTTCCAGACTGTTCAGTAAGCCTGCATTTCACTGATGTGAAATTTTTATAATCACTGTATTTTTACTTTTATTCTGACGAAAACAGACTGTTTCCGCTATTACTATGTGTGTGTGCGTGTGTGTGTGAGAGCACGCACGTGTGTAGGTGATGTGGGCATATATTGAAATTGTGTGTGTGCTTATGCATATAGGGTTCTCTGACGCTGTGGGGGGGGGGTGGGTCCCTTAAAACAGGTCTCTTTATCATCTCGTTTTTGACGAAAGTAGTTAGCTAAACTGTTGGATGCTCGTCAAAATAACGAGAGGCTAATTCTGGTTCAGAGGACGGAGAGCAGACAAACATGGATTCTTAGCCTCAGACAGGTGTGGCCTCGGCTTAATTGCGCCATCAATGGCATGGGCGTATATGGCGTCATCGGGTGTCAGTAATTCAACTTTGGTTGGAACAGGCTGGCTGTCTCTTCAATCGTGATGCAAACTGATAAGTGTCTCCCACGTTACTGGGTAAAGGGGAACACGAAGTCTGCAACAAAATTTATGATTTTAAATATGATGTTTTCCTGTACACTTTAGATACCTATTTACGTCGGCAACCCAGCCATAGTTGTGATTTACGGTAACATGAGGAAAACGTATCCAAAGGTACCAGTATACCATAAAATGATATAATACATTTATTTTTTTAGATATTTATCCAATGTGTTGTGCTGTTACGGATTGGCGTGGATTGTTTGTAATGAGTTGGATTATTTCCAAAATTGTGTTTTGTATTGATCTAACGCCACCGCATTTGTTTCTGTTTGTGCTTGCTTTTGAGTCTGTCGCGTATGTACCTCTCTAGAATGGCGCACGCGTTGCTGTTTCCTGTTGTGTTTAGCACGAGCAGGGATGTAAAAGAATCACACACATGTAATACTAGTACCTCTTTGGCATTAAGTGTGTTTGGTGGTCTTCCCAGCGATCACGGCTTGTGGCGGATGCCATTACCTGAAGATTGGTAAGAGGCGGATAAGTCATTTTAGTTTCGTTAATAAGTATATTCAGTCATTATACTCATTGTCATCAAGTGAATGACAGTGCTTGAAAACGAGTTTATCTTGTTGGACGTAACCCCCGGCCACGTGTTGTAAACGTGTCATGTGGTTGTAGAGAAATGTACAAATGACTAAAATAAATCATTCTAACACAATCACAGGAATCCTTGAATGGTATCGTAATTATAGGATCGGTTCATTTTACAACTCATCGGCAATGATATGACACTGTATGAGACAAAGACAACAAAATGGACAACATCAAATGTTACGAATGAGTATAATGCCCTGATAATCATTCGGTCACATTTTCTTTTCTTCTGGTATTCAGAGACATAATCTCCTCAGAATTTTCAGTTTCATTTATCAAATGCTCACATTGTACATATTCATTCATTTTTGAAGTGCAAAGAGACAGAGCAATTAATAGATTGAAGTGAACTCTTTCAGCATTCACGTCAAACAAACAAGATAGTAAATGTGTCTTTTGTTTTTGTTTTGTTTTTGTTTTCCAATATTACACAAATATTTTCAATGGCGCAGGATGATTTTGGTCACAGTCACATGTAGGATGCAAAGTTAACTAGCTGATGAGGTTACTGCATCACATTTATTGCTTTCTTTGCATGGAAATACCTTTACGTCATTCTTGTGAGCAAAACTAGTATTTATAATCCCCATATGAAAAGCCATCATTATGTACTGATCTTTCTGCCATATACAAATCTTGTTCAATATTTTGGTGCGAAGGATTAGATTTCTTCTCTTCAAAGTCACGTAAAAGAATAGGAGGGATTTAGTGAAGACTTGGATGCGAGCTAATAGTAGCTTTGTCAAGAAATCGAGGCTGGGATCCTTGGTATCATGCCAAACGTTTTCCTGACCGTTTCAGAGTATTGGTCTTTTAGTTTTTTCAAAGGATTACATACGGTGCTTCTCACACCTAACCAAATCATTGTCTGCAAAATGCCGAGTAGTCTCTTAAACTACGAATTTTTAGCCAATTTCGGTCGGAGGACGACCGGTGATCGACTAGTGACCGACCAGGCACCACTGATTCTTAGGGCATCGGTCGGTCGCCGCTGAAGTTTGAACGCGGAGTTAAAATTTCAGCGGCCGACCGACCAGTTTCACTCGCTGCCCAAAATACGCTCGGTGTCCGAGCGGCAACCGCCCAGGCACTGACCTAATCGAGCGGTCGCCGCCGAGCCATTTAGGGAACAAAAATAATAGAGACAAAAATGACAAAAGCACAGAAGAAAACCAAGGGAATCGATCGAGCGGTCGCCGTCGAGCAATTTAGGGACTAAAAATGATAAAGATAAAAATGACAGAAGCACTGAAGGAAACCAGGGACTAGATGGGGAAGAGAAGCCAGGGCAACGTGGAAGAAGCAGAGGAGGAGATAGAGGTAAGGAAACCCCACCAACATCTCAGCATCTCAACATCACGGCAACCAACATGAGCGACATGGAAAATAGGGACAGCCGCTTTGGGGCAAAAGAGATGAAAGCTAAAAGTTAGTGTAATATAGTTAGTAACATGTGGTTTGGTTATCTTATTATTCATTTAAGGCCTATTGAATGAAGAAGTCTCGAATCACAAGAGATGGGGAAATGAAAATATGAAATTAAATAAGAATAGAAAAATACTGTTAAATATAGAAGCAAACCGAGATATTTTGGAAAATTCTAATCTATTCTAATCTTCGTTTCATCTTGGGTTTTCCTCCCTTTTGTTTGATTTCCTGATTCTAGTTATCTGTGGCTTCACATAAATGAGGTTTGGTAGTTGGTAATTTATCTCTTTTAGCCTCGAGTTTTATCTTATTTAATTAATTGTTTATCACATCACAAATCACATATATGGGTACATGAATAAACCCAGGTAGCTCGTGAAAAATTTCCGGCAGAGACCGGCGGGCGGCTGCAGTTACGCCTACGGGACAGCGGTAGATGACCTATCGATCACCCGTCGACCGCTGAGAGATTTCGTAAGAATCGGCCGGTGGCCGGTGGGACGTCGTCCAGTTGCCAATGGGGCATCGCTCGGTGACTGCTCAGTCTCTGCGCGGAGAAGATCCCCATACTTCTTATTTTGCAAATTTTAACCTAAAATCGACCGATGACCGACGGGAAATCGACAGGGCATCGCTCGGGCATCGCTGAGGTTTTATAGCCTGCTCGACATCTCTAAAAACTGCTGGGCGGTGCCAAATTTCAGCGGCGACCGAGCAGGCTACATATCGGACGGTTGCCACTCTGAGTTGTGACCGTAGCCAGGTAGGGAATCGGGGGGGGGGGGGGGGGGGGAGGGGTGGTGATAAACATAACTCTGAATTATTTCACCAAAAGGACTGAGGTACGATGTGAGCTAAAATAACTTGCTTTTATCGAGTATCAAACACGCAAAAATACAGATTCTTACGGGTATTTCACATGAAAAAAACATGTATATATTTTATATATACCTTAATCTTCAAGAATTTAGTGGAGAAAGTAGTACGCTCTGGATGCAAAGTGATACTCTTCCAATTGAATTTGCACCTCTGTGATCGGATTAACGCTTTGTTTCCTGTTTTTAACTAACTGTGAAGGCAAATCTGTTTTAGCAGTTGGTAAATGTTTGAAAATGACAGAAAATCGAGTACTGTAGAAGCATTGTCATCACGACAAAACACAAAACAAAACAAAAATACCATATTACTATGTCTCCTGTGACATTAATGCCTATTATTTCATTGAAATATATTTAGTTCAGTTTTGACGTTATGTAATGACATCATCATAATCAAAGTAATCAGAATGAATATGCTACTGCATTTCATTTGATTCTTTATCATACTATTAATCATAAGACACATTGTATATCCTGTTGAGCTACACTGTTGATAATGAATCACTTTACGTCAACGTATTTTTAGACTTTAATGTGGCACAAAGTTGCAACGAATTGCATATTAGCTACATCACCCGCATTCCTCTACCACAACATTACAACGATCGAATTGGAAAAAAGAAACTCGTCATCTATAGTCCCATCTCTTATCACTTCGTCTCTTAATCCTCTTGGTAACATTTCTTTTCCTTCACTATTCTCTCTGCAATTTTGTGGCAGAATCCCGTGTCTCCTTAAAAGGTTTTGACTAAGAACTATGCGGGAATGTTTATGTGACATCAGTGTACACCCCTGGACGGGCTATTCCCACTGACCTGCGAGTCACTGACTTGACTGTGGTGTTATGGGCCATCAAGCCACGACCAGGGTGACCGTCCCTCGCGCCTTGAAGTGAGTGTGCCGAGAGCACAAGGTGTGACTCACCACGTATCTCCACAGGTTTAAGGTAGCCAGGGACTGGCGCACTTCCTGCATACTCCGCCGATCCCACTCCAGGCCCCGACCCGGCTGTATTATAGGAGCATGCCTGTTCTTGAGGTAGAGACGTTCCCGCCCCCGGGAGGCGTGTGTATCTTCGGGCTCGTTGCAACATTGATGACGCTGGCGGCATCAATGATGACGAGGATAAAAGCATGCAAAACTTGGCAAGCTTGGAGAGACATGGCTTGAGATCGCAATGCGATAAGAATTTCTTGCCTCAAAGTACAACACAACAGTCATTTCCGCCGAATACGTATACGATTTTTTTTTCCAGCCCGGCCAAAATGTTGGAAGCTTTCTCCGGTTTCCAGCCGCACATTAAACGACTCACAACTATACGACTCACAGATTTTGGATGTGAAATAAATAAGCGTGTTTATTCTGAGGCTATTGTCATTTATTTCGGATCCAATGTCTATCAGTCGTATAGTCGTGAGTCGTATAGTGTGCGGTGGGCTTTAGGCTTTCCTTGATTGGATGATTAGTAAAAACCGTCGGGAGTTTGTTCACCTTGTCGGAACTTTACAGTCACTTTCAATCTTCTAAAATGTACAAGTAACCAATAGTAAATTGTGTGATCGAGGCAGCAGGAATTAATATAACAAATAAGAGTATTCATTTCCCCTCAAAATACAAGAATTTAGCACATAACACATCAGAACACTATACGGCTTGTCTTCAAAAAAGTTTCAGGGTTTCGTATCATGATACGCCGTATAATGTTGTTAAATGGAGATTGGTGAACAAAATCACAGAAATTCTTCCTGCGCCTCAGGTCCTTAAAAATCCGGACGTCAACATCAAAATCAGGCAGAAAACTATGTGGTTAGCGAAAAAGTCCCATGAATCACACAGTCTAGACCTGAAGGGAACTTCCATGTTACGATTCATACAAGTGGTTTGATTAAATGATGTGCCATAAATGATAACAAAGCTCGTCGAGTCAAGTCAACCGAGGTACGCATGCCTATGTATAACCCCGCTTATTTCAGATTTATTTTCTTGTGTTTGTTTCGGAAACACGATGCTGATGCTGATGATAATGAGTTTGAAAATATTGATTTTTGATGGTATTTTTTATCATTATCACGGGTGTTGTCATTCTTGTCAAAATTAGGGCATTGTACAGTAATAATGATATAAACATATAAGCAATCCCAATCATAATCAAAACTTTGTGTTACTTATATTATGTAATATCATCATGTCGTCACCCATCATCATCATTATCCTAGTCAAGTTTATCATTCAGATTATTGGATGCGGTTTATGTTTCAGGGACTAATTTGAAATATGCTGTCCCAT
Source organism: Diadema antillarum (assembly GCF_040938485.1). Taxonomy (NCBI): domain Eukaryota; kingdom Metazoa; phylum Echinodermata; class Echinoidea; order Diadematoida; family Diadematidae; genus Diadema; species Diadema antillarum. The sequence continues at coordinate 2,402,255 of NW_027271026.1, forward strand.
ATATCATATCGAAATTAGGAGCTGTTTTGGCTTCACTTTGTCAACTCAAAAAACTACTCTTAATTGCTGATGTGATCAGTATTCGTGAAGCGATGTTTTGCCAACTGCACTTTATGGTGGAATCCAAGCCGATCCCTGCACAAAGCTATGGGTTAGGGGAAAGAGGCTTTCTGATACAGAACCCCCCCCCCCCTTCCCAACTCCCATCCCTTCTCACGGATATGTATAGGATAGTCAGTCGTACACGTCAAACGGCGCAACTTGTCCAAGTATGCATGGGAAGCGCTCACTTAAAACGCGGATGGGCACGCAGTAACTGAGAGTGCATGAGCATGGTAAGCGGGAACGTTAGCAACACTGCGCCCGAGTCTGGGCAGGTCTGTTTGTGATTGTTTTGGGCGAAGACAATGCCATTTTAGCTTTGCTAGCCAGCCGATAATGCATCGCTAGACGGCGCGAGACCTTCCACATTAAGGAAGCACCCTCTCCCTCTCTGTAACTGGACATAAGAGTCACCACTGCGTCATTAAGGATTTGGTTCGCAACCACTGTTTATTCCATGTCAACCCAAATCAGAGGATTGTGTAAAGAAAGTAAAATGTGAAATCCCTCACTTCAAACTCCAGGTAAGGAACTAAAATCTTGTTAAACTCAACGCGTATTTCGATTTTATCGAGTCTGTTATGTTGCATGATATGAAAGAATTTGTATTTAAATTCTATTTTCAATAAGTAATTAAAACGAAAAAGGATTATCGATATTCTAACTGTAATTTTGAATCTCTTTAATGAACTTGTAAGCTCGTATATTATGTTATGGGTGATCTATACACAATAAGATTTGCTGAGAGAGCCAAGAGAGGTCCTACCGAGAAATGGATTATCATTTTTGATAACTCGTACTTTAATTTGAAAAGAGAATACATCAAGGTGGTTCTTTGAACACTACATAGATCTACTATGATAGACATCAATGACATTCTGAAATGCTATCAGAGCATCTGATGTGTCCCCGATATATATATATATATATATATATATATATATATATATATATATATATTATATATATATATGCGCCTATAGTGTACTTACATGGGATATCACTGTGTACGTACTTTAAGAGAAGGGGATTGGAAGATGAATCAAGTCAACTCAAAATCAAAGATTAATGCGAGAATGGAATTTAATGCGATTTGCTATTTTTTCTCCAGGATATGTTATGTGACGCTTTAATTGGTGTTTAATGTCAGTATCATATACTATAATCAGTATGAATACCGTTAATTTTTCTCCTAAACCGTTGTCCTCTGTCTGCACAGATTTCCATTGTGTTTTGATATTCACTATTTTTTTTAACCATGTGTAAGAGTGTTTTGGGTTTGACTCTTTTAATACACTTTCAGATCAGAGCAAGCTCCAATCATCTCTATTTACGGCCATCTTAACATTGCATACAAGTATCCTAAACTCTGCATGCGAGATTTCAGTTTAGGAGATAAAGTATTCTGTGGTTACATGGTAATCACTCGGGACCGAACGACACACTGCATTCATTTTGTGTGAATTGCGACCACATGTCCTCTGCCAAAGGGGAAAAGGCCCTGAAAATTCCAAGCCAGTATGCGTGTACCCCCAAACTTCCTGCCGAAATATTCTCAAGAGGAATGGCCGCGTAATATGTATATTACGCTAGGGGTACCCCTACGCACAACAGTTCAGACTTCGAAATGGTCGGATTGACAGCGACAATTTCTTGGCTCTTCATCCACAAAGGAATGAATAATCCCTGCGTTTTCTCCTCGCGCAGAAACAGGTAATATGATTATTGTGAAATTCAAAGTACCATAAGTTAGACGTGAGTCGGAAAGAATTGCGAAGACTCTTCTGGCCCCAACTGTTGGCCGCGAATATGCACAGTCTGTTAAGTTGGCAGAGAAATCATAAAATGGCGCCAAATTGAACAATTGTCTTTAAAGAATATTATTCGCAACAAAGGGGAACGATTGCAGCAACAGCGGCGCATCGATATATTTATACCAACGCCTCAACAGCAGCAGCAGCAGTACTCTCTAAAAAAATTTAGTGAAAATATTCACTCTTGAGGGAGTGAATTAAAAAAAAAGAGTGAATATAGAGTGAAATTGGAGTGATTTTTTAGTTCTAGAGTGACCTCAGGGATCACTCCAAAATCTTCGAGTGATCCTTGAGGTCACTCCAAAATGAGTGAAAATGAACATTTTCACTCAAAATTCACTCCAATTTCACTCTATATTCACTCTTTTTTTAATTTACTCCTTTAAGAGTGAATATTTTCACTCGATTTTTTTTAGAGAGTATAGCAGAAACGGCAGCAAAGACACATGCAAAATAGAATATAAGACATAAAAAGACACAAACAAACAAACAAACAAACAAACAAACAAAACTCAATGATAAACAAATGAAAATAAAAAAATAACGGAAAGTGCAGCTCTAAGAGAAAATTGTTGTGCTTCATTAATAGTTAATATCGAATCAGAAGTGCCGAACGATATCAAACCCATATAAAAAAGGAATAGTAAAAACTCGAGATTTTGATACATAACTATGTCATCTATTATAGGGAGGCCCCTGAAGTCACGTGACAGTGCAAATTATGTTTGTGTTTCGAGGATGTCCTTTTTTGTTTTGAAAAAGAATGAATCTTCTCCAGTATTTGCAAGGGCACTGGTTTATCTCTTGGGAGATGTTTGATTTAGTGATATCTTATAGCACAGGTACATACGAAAGAAACGCAGTGAGGTTTACATAATTATTTGACGCAAGTGACGACACAATTTACCTCACAAACATTCTATTTTGAGGTGTAGAAATTTTTAATTATGTCATAACATGTGACTCATAAACATGTAGTGTGCATATTCGTGACTTTTGCTCAATTGTTAGTCATAGGTCGTATTCTCCCTTAGGGCTGATGTCCTTTTGACATTCTTCAAGGAAAAATTTTTTTATCTACTTTCATTGTCCATTGGTCACTGTCCGGTTAAGGTCCAGCGGATGTAGCAATGGCGCAACGCACTGAAAATCTGCAACACATATTCAGACAGACCTTGCGATGGCAAGACATTGACGTATGGTACTATTACCTGTAAAGCCCTGCCACGTTTACGTTATGCAAAGTCTTCACCAAGAAATTGGTGCTCATTGCTCTTTACGCCACAACATTAAAGTCACAAACATCCCCGGTAAAAGAAATTCCAGTTGTTACTGTTGGTGACAAAGAGCACGCTGAGAAACGCCTGATTTTGCTATCGGCAGATCGCAAGAGGCTATGCTTGTCTTTATTCTGATATCTTTAAATTGCCAAAGTGGAGCTACAAACGATTTGAAATGACGTACAATTAGGACTGACATTTTCGACAAGGACATATTACTGATAACGTTAACGCTGCTGCTAAACTGAAATCTGGTCAAATTCATCACTCCATCTTGTTGTCTAGCAAGATTTATGTTTACTCATTATCAATGAGACAAAATTCTCGACGAAATAACGTGCCGTGAAATTTCTTTGCAAACGCTACAGATAGGAAAATATCGTGTAAAGTGAACTTTGCACTGGGGAAATGGTCCCTGTATACATGGATACATGGCCACTGCTCTGGGCAGGACGAATTTAAGCGGAGTTTGCGCATAGGCTTACTCATTTAAGCACTTTTGACATTTATTTTTGTTTGGCGCCAGGGTGAAAGTCGCGTTGTAGTTAGGGTCTTCCTATTACGCTCCTCGTAGGAAATTTAGGTCCCTAATATATTCTTGAGCAATTCCCAGATTCGGTCATGGTTTGACAATCCCCTAGACGTTGCTCACCACAGCCAAATTAAAAAAGAAAATCTTAGCGCCATGTTGAACAGCAAGCTGCATGTTCTGATTGAGCATCGAACATAGCCTATGCGTGTGTGCGTAAATATGAATGTGCGTGTGTTTACGTTATCACTCTGTTTGATCCCGAAGTTTCCGCAAACAGAGCCTCCGCTAAAACGGCAGTGACTAAGGGCGGAATTTGATTAGGCCTGTCACCGAGGGACGCCCATCTTTCTCGATGTCAGAGAGGAATTAAATCATAACTCGACCAAACTGGACTTGAACTTGGCAAACATGAGGCAATAGGTGATCCTCTTCGTGGAGATTCTCTTACGACATGAATGTCCTCTATTGCTCGGATATTTCTGCCATGTTCGGATGCAAACCTCTCATTTCCTATATACCTGTGCACTGTTTGAACTGATAGTGAGCATCGACAACAACTGTACATCGACTCGCTATATCCATAGACATCAAACTTCGCTTTACGTTTTTCATTTCAGACAGCTTTTCTCTACTTCAAAACTACTTGATTAAACAGTCTTGCTCGTACACCCAAGCTTTCTGAATAAGATGTACATGTATTAGGCCCGCCCTACGTTATCTCGAGAACCTACTATTAATTCATGGCCTTTTTGCTGAACTCATAATCGACCAGATAGAACTAAATTAAGAGGTGATGGACACTTACTTTATGCTTGACCATCAACCACCAGGGCAGGCCCATGAGAAAAGATTTAAAAAAAAAAATCGATTCTGACTGGCCCCTCAAAGCAGTGCACATGGAATAGCTCAGTACGCCGCAGACTGGCTGAACACCAAGACATGATAGCAATGTAACTGAAAATGACCTTCAATATTTTCTATTAAGGAAATCGTCTTGGAATTTGCGCACAATCCACAAGGTTTTTGTCTGTAGTGGGTTAATTTGAAGTCATTTACGAGACAGAAAACGCAAATAAGTAAGGAAGAAGCACACATTAGCTGTGTCGACCTATACATCATAATTATTTCTGTCGCGGCCTTTATTTCATATACCGATTGCATGAAACGAACACAGTTGACTATAGACAGGCATGCTATGGCCTCCTCTCTGCGTGTGTGTATTGTGTGTGTTCGAAGCCAGTTAAGTTGGATGCACCGGAAATTAATTTAGAAGGGCCTCCTCGATTGCCGACGAGGAAACTGTTCAAGTTGCACCCCATTGACAAAACATTCTGTTGTGAGGCGAAAGCACGGAGAAGGAACATGAATTTGGCCACTCGCCAAGGCCTGCTGCATGCAGCCCTGTTCCCCCGCTGGAGTAGGGAGGGGGGTGATGACTGCATGGGGAAAGGTTTCTTACCAGCACAAAAACTAAAATGTGATTTCCATTTCACGGAAGCTGGATAACATGGTCTTATCGCAATTTCTTGCCATTTTCTCTTTTTTATTGAGAAGATAAAATAAAAAAACAATCTTTTTCCTCCTAGTCTCATGCGGGGAAGGAAGTGAACACCACATTTTAATAGGATAATCTCTGATCGTGATGAACTTTTCTCACAGCCAATCTCCGTCATAATTTATGTTGCTCGCACATCCTGCATATACTGCGTAGCGCTGCCCAAAGTTACTACAGTACATGTATAGATGGCAAGCCTAAAACAGGTATCTATACAATAGAACATTTTATTTAAAACCTTACGATTTAGTTGCAGACTTTGCAGACTCCCCTGCATTTCGCAAGGCATTCATGGCAGTTTGTGGATCACTGAATCCCCTATGATTTCAGTACATCATTCTAGATTTATAATCATACAGTGGTATAAGACATGTACACCATGCACATGCATGAAGATGGGACATGATTATCATTCAAACTACTTGCAAGTATACTAAGACTCACAGCAGTCTAGTTGATTTTTATACATTCTGAAGTATTATGCTCTTACAGGACAAGTGCATCTAATATCATGTGCATGGATTGTGAATAAAGCAATAACAGTAGAACACATCAGTAAAAGTTTTTGAGGAAAATCGGACAATCCGTTCGAAAGTTATGAATTCTTAAAGTTTAAAAGAAAATATAAAGAGAGTTCCACAAAATTCAATTTCTTAGGAAAAGTACACATTTTCTCAACTTGTATTCTGACACATGTTAAGGGTAATTTTATTCCCACTGTTCAAGCGCTCTTTCATTTTGCTAGAAATATGAACATAATTATGTTGAATTCTCTTTGTTGTTGTGTTTTTCTTTATATCGTTGCACATTCGTGACATTAAAAACAGTAGGAGTCTTCTCGTCCAGCGATCGATGGCTGTACAGAAAATTAAAAAATTCATAACTTTTGAACAGATTGTCCAATTTCCTCAAACTTTCACTGATGCGTTCAACTAATATAGCTGCATTCAATCAATCCATGCACACAGTCATGTATTTGGGTGAACTTGTCCTTAAAACAGTTTACCTTCACGCTAATTGCTTGTAACGAATCACGTCCTGTGGCGCAGGGCTTTTGGCAATAAAATATCATTTTTAATGTTATAGATAATTATTGGTAATGTTACAGTATGTATGTAGAGAATGACAGCACACAACATTAACTTCCTTTTCTACAGGATGACTTAGATAACAGATTTTGCACATAGTAAAAAAATACCTTTAGCTATCTTCTGTCTGTGCTAAAAAAATAATAAAAACTCATGCGACTCCAGGAACGGTATCACTAATGCAAAATTATTTATTATTATTTATTATTATTCTGCACATGGTGAAAAACAACATAATAGTACAGTGTAGGGCTTTCGAAACGACGTGCCATTCACTCCGACCCGGGGGGGGGGGCATCGACCTGTGACTCAGCTACGAACCTATACCCTTGACCATTCCATCCCCCCCCCCACACACACACACACACACGCACGCATTAAAGAAAAAAATCCCGTTATAGTCATACCCCTACATGTATATGTTCGTCGTCTCTTCCATTGCTAATTACTGTCGTTCACTGTATTCATTAAAAAACAACAAAAACCAAAAAGTGCAGACCAGCCGCCTTTGACAAAAGTTCGAGAGGTATGTGAACTTATAGAAAGGGATGGTAGAGTTTCGGTTGAGATGGGTTTGAGGTTTTGAACTTTTTTATGATGATTTTTGGAGATAATCAGAACCCTCTTAAGAAATATGAAAGAGCATTATAATTCTGAGAGGAATTCAAAGTTTATTTGATGAAAATTGTTTTTGAAATGGCTCAGAAATCTAAAACAAGGCGATCCTGATAAAAGGTGGAACCCACCTTTTATTAGTGTGGCTTTGTTTTACTTTGTTTTTGGATATCTCAAAACCGATTTTCATCAAAGTATCTTTGAATTCCTCTTAGAATTCATACGGTGGTTTTTAAGTATATCTCGAAGAAAGTTAAAAGCTGAATTCTCACTTCAACTTTTATTATACCATCTCATTAAGATGTGCCAATTTCATGATTCTCATAAGTGATTCTAAGTAGAATTTGTAGGTTCGCTAAATCTTTTCATGGAGTGCATGCATGTCTTAATGCACAGGAAGCGGAATAGTTGCTCTACAAAATGCTACTAATCATTGCCCCCTTCATACCGGCAAAAGAAATAAGAAACTCATTTCATTCTAATCGAGTAGTGATTTTGTAAGTCTGAAAGTAAATTGGACCAGCCGAATCTCAGTGCCATAATACATACGCGCTTTGCTCAGGCGAAATACAAAATAGTGTGTGATGCTGGGAGACTGGCCAGCCCGCGGGGCCCCGCACAGGATACACGCAATTTCACATCGCGACGGTCTCACTTTATGCTGCCATGGCAACATGCACTATTTGGATGAAATGAAAATATTCGATTTTCTCCTCGATCTGGTGATATGAATCCATCTTTTCTTAATGAATTTGCTCCGTCATATCGGCACTATTACTTATAAGTCTTTGTTCACGTTGAAAGGTATATTTTTCATGGCCTACTCCCACAGTCCGTACCTGTTATTCCACTGGCTTGCGTTAATAACTAACTTCCGATCTACGCATGATGCTGCATCAACTCACATCATGCACATCACTCAGTTTGATGGAAAGCAAAGCGGACGCGCAAGGTTGAAAACTAGACAAACTATAACACTTCAACATCAACTCAATTACTAACAATAACAGAAGAAGACACGCATCCAAAATATACACTGTCAGTTTCACTCGTCTTCTTCCAAAGTGAGCGCGGTTTTATTCCTAAAACAGTAATAACTCGTTCGTTCAAGTAACTTCAAGATTTTTTTTTTCATTATCAGGTTCGTGTTTCTCTTTCTTTTTACCTCTATCGTTGGAGAGCATTACGTAGTATGAAAACAAATTGATTGTTCCTCAAAATATTCGTAGTGACATGGATAGGTTTTTACTGAACCAAGGACTCATGCAATTTCTGTTACACAGTTGGTACCGCTGGAAAATACCTCCCTCCCACTATATTAAGAGTGAGCGTAAACACACAACGCTACCTGTGTATCAATCCCTCCCATTTCAAACCATATCGAAGATTGTGCTGGGGAAGTAAAAGGTCGTGTACCACCTAAAACCTGTAAGTATGTGCACACAAGCTGATCTCATCATCCTTGTGCGACTCCCTCATCACATCTTCATTCAAAGCCTGCTGACACTCGTAGACATTTTCCACATTAAATTATAACACGGCAGGCTAGAATACGTGGAATGTTCGCTTATAGCTTTAATATACTCGCAGTATTGACAAAGATTTACGCTGTGATTCAATTATTTTCTTATTTTTATTTCACTCGGTAATTCTTGTTGTCATCCTCTGAGGCACCTGCGCATTAGCTTCTATACCGCATCACTGCCATTGCGGTCAAGGCCAGCATGCCAGATGTATCTGTAGAAATTGGTGTCGCGCTGACCTCTTCGCGATTTCTGTCCCCCTCCTCCTCCCCCTCCCCCACCCCCCCCCCCCCCCAAAAAAAATAGGTTGTATTATCGAATGACGAGTCAACCTGTTGTTAAGCATAGCCTTCGACTTTCAATATTTTGACATAAAGCCTCCAAAGATGTATAGTAGTACGCTTGCAAATATAACTGTCAACGCTAAAGACTCTACCCTGGATAAAGATGATGATGATGATGATGATGATGATGATCATCATCATCATCATCATCATCATCATAATCATTATAATCAATATTCCTAAATTGTCATTCCTATTGTCGTCATCAGTAGCGGTATCAGTTGTAGTTTTGCTAAAGCTATACACGCTCATCCGTTCATCCTATATTATCACCCTTTGCAGGCATTTTGTCACTTGGGTCCCTCTATTCGTATATCATACATGGTGTAAAGCCCCTGGTAATCTATAGACGTGCCTTGAGACCTGTTGGTCATCAGGTGGATTGGGTCAGTCCACTGTGATAGTCCGCTATTATGACCGCTAAACTGACCGTCGCGTTTGTTGTCCGGCCTTCTCCCCCTGGCACACATCTACACCTGTTTCGGGTTCCTGCTTACTTCCTGCCTGAAAGACCTAATGGAAGGTGTATCCCAGTACAGATCCAGTACTTAACAGGGGTACATGGATAGATAGATAGATAGGTAGGTATAGGTAGATAGGTAGACAGATGGATAGATACATAGATAGATAGATAGATAGATATGTAGATAGATAGATAGGTAGATAGATATATAGATAGATAAATTGATTGATTGATAGATAGATAGATAGGTAGATAGATATATAGATAGATAAATTGATTGATTGATAGATAGATAGATAGATTGATTGATTGATAAGGAGAGAGAGAGAGAGAGAGAAAGAGAGAGATAACGAGAGAAGAAGGAGAGAGAAAGAAAGTTACCTTTGCGAGCTCGTTATAATATATTCCGTGGGAGCGAGGCAGACGGTAACTGGACGATAATTACCACGTAATATCGTAACAAACCAGATCCTTATTGAATTAAGACAGTTAACCCGTCTTCTTTAACTTGACGAGCAGGAGCAGTGAACGACCTATAGTGGGTAGGCAATAATATATTAAAAACCACTGTTGTGTTTGGCTAGTGGGTACAAGTGAATATCTATACCGTGAATCAAAAGATCAACATGTCAAGCACAACAAACAAACAAACAAACAAGAAAAAACAACCCCGAAACACATAAAAAAAAGAGATAACAAAAAACAACAACAAATTAAAACAAAAACCAAACAAAAAACTGTCGGGGGTTAAATCACAAACTCTTAGCTTGCAATCGAAAGTAAAGGGTTTAGGCATTTATTGTGTGAATTTGACTAGATGGCTGTCGGCGGTTCCCAAATCATGATGATTCTAACGATCTCTATAATTTCCCCGGGTCCCTTCTCTTCGAGAAGACCTTAGTGACGATGGTTTGAGTAGGGCAGTGCAAGATGTAAGGGGGACTTGGTGGAGCGTCTTGCGTCATAAGGGCGGGTCGCGGCTCGGACTCCGTCCTTCATGCTACGGTGGTAAACTCGAGTCCGTTGTCTGTTCTTAGTCCCTGGATGCAGGATTTGTGGTAAGATGGGTGTTATGAGTGAGTGAGTGGTCAGTGTCCCCACCGATGACCAACAGACAGACAGACGTCTTGTAAACCACCCGTATATGCGTCGCCTTCTCTTCACTAAAGGTCAGATTTTATGTCTTCGAGTCTTGTTTATAAAGTATAGGATGGGAAGTTCTGTTAAAAACACGTGTGGTTTTGCACTAATCTATACTGCCTTTGTCTTGTATTGATGAGTAACTTTCCTATGGGTTATACGTTGTACACCAAGTGTTTATATTTCCCTATAATTTCCGTGTTCAGGGATTATGAGATTCAAGATGGATGCAGCTTCGCTCGCCACAACATGAGTTGTTGGTTTGTAGTTGTTTAGTCGATTTATCAAACGACCCGGTCTAATTTGAGCGATGAAAAGCCTCTTCTGGCCACTAGACCACGCAGACAGTCAACTCAGGGTGACAAATTGAGGAGTAGGAAAATGCTCACCACCAATTCCGTATCAACTTTTTGGCTGCCACGGGATTGAGCAGAGAGGGCGTTGGCTCTCTGATCCAAGCGCCCAAGGCAGTCATGTACACTGATGTATGTTGTTGGTAAAGAACAGAGTTTTGTTCAACTAGGCCCATATAGGCTCGTAACAGATTTTTACGTTTGCAAACTCTGCTGTCAAAAAGTAAACATTACGGTTTACCTTTACAGAAAAAAGCGTGATATATTGATCTTGTCTTAACAACGCCTGACTAATTGATGCTCTGTTATGACTTCTTCATTTTCTACCTGTACAAAGGGACATACGCCATACGCGCCATGTATTGCGATGGACGGTTCATACTTTATTATCACAACGTAATCGTGTCACAATGAAGACTGCTTATTTTGATATCTTGGTTGATAGTATCATTCATGCGCACGCACGCGCACACACACACACACACAAGCAAGCACACACACTATTTTTGTTTTTCTTCAATCTTTATTTGATTTCTATAATTTCACACACGCACACACACCCTCACACACAAACACGCAATTAATGAGCTAGTCTGAAGTCAAAGAAATTGGAAACAGTCAGGTCCATTTTACTTTCCTAAAAGTAACATTACCGGAAAAGGCCTTCATAGTGAAATTACGTATAGTATGAGATATTTTGAACTAAACAGTCGATTTCCGAGGAAGGGCATGTCCTTCGAGTTCTACCGTTTTCATGCACCAACCCATCCGTCGTGTTTTCCCCATAGTGTTTTATTAGGTTACCATGGTTACTATAACAAGACCCACAACAGCGTCATGAACCTTTACGGTGAGAGTACAGCTGTTGCGTTGTAACGAATCTCATGACTACTTTGCAGACAAAAAAGGGTTTATAACTCAGTTAAACGATTGTTACTTACAGAGATCAGAATCTATAATCGTGAATGTCGAAGATTTGCGGTTCCACCGTGTGGTGGTAGTCTTTTCATTCAAATATCAGGGCTATGAATTAGGACTTATGAGTGGAAAGTGAAGAGGAATTGCAATTTGTTTGTTTTTAAAAAATCTTGCCAAAAGAGGTAAGAACGGAACAGGGATCGACATCACGACGTCTTAAGAATGTTTAGATCCGCCGTACTTTATAGTGTAAGTACGTTAAACTGAGACACTTGCTTCAACCCTTCACAAAACTCAGAAGCAACGGCGTTCCCTGATATATTCCCTAGATTGCAGTTTAGTTTGACGGGAGAGCATTCGCCCGTCTTGTACCAAAACAACGAAAAATTCATGCAATGGTTACACCAGGACCCTTAAATACAGCTTTTTAACAAACGAGCACTTTTCGAAACTGTATTTCCGATCGATAGTTCCTGCGAAATTGAATGTCTAGACATCATCGAGTAACTGCGTGTTACACTGAACAATCCATAAGAAAGTGACTTGCGGAATTCAATGTTCCTGTGTGTCGTTGTTTTGATTTCACTATGTGTGCATATAACATATTGACTGAAGCTAAAAAGCACTGAGAAGTATCAGACTTTCCCGAATTTTCGTTTGGACAAATTTTTACACGTTGTCATGCCGCTACTTTTGCTCTCTCGCCAGTTGGCACTCTATACCACTGAGATTGGAGAAAGATACAGTATTAGCTTGTTTTTGTTACATGACCAAAATCATTCTATTTTTACGACATTGCGGGTATGATACAGCGTACAGCATCACTGGTTGCGTTCAGATGAACCAAAATAGCAGCATTGCTCAACGATGCATCTGCATTACTCATGCAATATTTTCGTAACACGATGGATTATTTCTTTAAAACTTCCGACAGACCTGAGCGCGACGATAAGATTGAGCGCATTTTCGTGACTTCCTCCCCCACCTTATTTGCGCTTTTGTTTATTTCCTGTATGGAGAGCGGCAATCCAATGGAGATAATTCATGAAAAGCTTTGTAGTACAACAAATGACAAAATAGAAGAAAAGATAGTATAGGAACGTCTCTATTTGTGTTAAGACATAATGGACAATTTACTACATAACTTCAAATCTCTCCTTCCAAGAACTTATTCTTATAATACTTTGTGTGTGTGTGTGTGTGTGTGTGTGTGTGTGCGTCAAAGAATGAGAATGTGTTGCCCAAATGAATTACAGGGTTCTGATACCTTCATGACGCGGATCTTTGAATACAATGATTGATTTTGTTTTACATGTTGAAGCATGAGTAATGGTTTTATGCTTTGCAGCGTATAATAATAATATAGATCCTACTTTCCCCACGTACATTCACATTTAGTCTTCAGAAGAAGACATTTTGCTACCATTAAAATGCATTACTCGCATCTTCTGCTACTCCTGCGGTAAGACATGCCTCTAATATCATACTATGCCCACAAAATTCGACATTATATACTTTTTACGCATACATTTTAATGGTCTACTCTTTCATAAAGTAATGTTTCCATCGCAACTTATACAAATATTTTCTGCCGCAAGTCATAGTCGCATTGCATCAATACAGCTTATAGTGCAGCTGTTGCTTCATCCATTGTTATGCGGCATCGTTCCTCATTGTCTTACATGTCTTAGCGTGAACGAAAGACTTGATCGTCTGCCGACATCTGCCGGAGGGTTCTCCCGCCGCTCGGTCCCGCCATTGCTAATCCACGTATAATTCCCCGCACCTTTTCCAAGCGTTATCTCTTCAATCCGGAAACGCGGGATAGCGAACGAAAGTCAGAGAGTACGGCGCCGCCGCAGACCCCCTGTGACAGTGATTCCACAGACCGTGAATGATATAGACCCGCATGTCTAAAGGAACTGTACAATGTTGTCATCTTTTTTTTTCGAGACATTGTTAATATCCCTTATAAACCCTCCTATCATCACATCACTGCAAAGAGCAAAACAAAATTTTTCGACGACTTGTGCTAAACGTTTTCTGAATATTGGAATCGCCGAGATCGGAGTAAATATAATACACGTGGAACACCAACTAGATGCTAAGATATTCAAAGTATGACAATACGAAGAAAGCCAAGATCAGTTTCAGTGTCTGTAGCTCATCATAGAAGCATGCCGAAATATCCATTCTGATCACGTGATTGTAACGTCACTATTTTGAAAATGCTCATGATATTATAGGCCTACATGGATACACAAAAAGCGTTCTGCCCTTCCCTTGTGTGAAGGGATCGACTCACTTTTGCCTCTGTCAAATTATGAATAATATGTGGTAATTTGAAATTTGACAAATTGCATATTGAACATTGGTGGGGGTTGTACAAAGTCGACGGGAATTTGAGGATGCCGTAAGGAACGACTTGAACATTCACTCTATATGGCAGACAAAAGAGAAAGAAAAAAATATATAATTCATGTACCTCCCCCCCCCCCGGAAAAAACAAACACCTCGAGATGAATGTCACAAAGGTTCCTAAAAAAAATCATATGATAACTGTCCCTAATATTATGAGGTGTCCAAACGAACTTTTGAATATAGCAATTTTACTGATGCATACAGTAAACAGTTGGTTCATCGCGTTACTAAATGTGACTTTACGTACAATATTGTCTTTCCATTTCGAAAGTTTCTGACAAGCGCTTCTCCAAAAATTCTTCAAAATCTTCTCAGTGAGTGAGATGAAATCTAACCTGAGAAAGTTCTTCCGATGTCACCCTAGAGAAACATAAGTAAATTGCATAACAATGTTAGTCAACAAGATGGAACAGGAATTAAACAAGAACAAGGGTACCCTCGGGCTTTGGCACGCTTTAGATTGTAGTTCCGTTTGCATTTCAACGTTAATAATAGCGGTCTGAAAAAACGGGCTCAAACAAAGCAACATCAAGCCAGAGTTGCCTATATAGTCAAGAGGGTTTAAACAAAGGATTACTCATACACGCCATGTTTTAGATTGTCTGGCGGCCTGAGGCAGATCACTTCATTAAACCACGCTTTTGCATCGTCAGTAATCCCGTAGAACAAAGACCTAGCATGAATAAGTTAATCAGCTTCGACCAAGGACCATGCAGAATCCCATCAGCTCTGTATCTTCCGCAGTGTGTAGGGCTTTGACTTAACCATTTACTTCCCTTTAGCGGTATAGGTGCATCACAGGTAGATAGTTTGGTAGATCACTCCGCTACAAAACGCAGAAATAAAAACAAAAACGACATCGCATTGAAAGACAATTACGGGAAAGAAGTCGAGTCAGCAAAGCAAGTAAACCGTGAAGTACGTCTTCCCCTATATACGGTGCACTCCCGTTATAACGAACACGTTTATAACGAAATTCCGGTTAAAGCGAAGTAAAAATTCGGGCTGCAACCGTACCCGCTCTTTGATTTTTATTTTTTGTTCGGTTATAACGACATTTCGATAAAACGAAAGAAATTTGCTGGTCCCGAAAACTTCGTTATAACGGTAGTCCACTGTACCACATTCTACCAAAATGCAGCATAATTTCAGAACTATGACTTTATATCATTGATCTTCAAGGGGGGGGGGGAGGAGGAGATAATCTTTAGGTTGTTGCCATGGTTACATTTTGCTTATAGGAATCATGGTTAAAACACTCAAGCACATATCGATAAGTACACATCATGCACATGCCAAAACTGAGAAGTACGTTATCTTCTCTGATAATCACTCTCACCCCAAACAAATAAACAAAGATACAAACAAACAAACAAACAGCAACCTTGGAAACAAAGAGGAACCAAGACATGTGATAACATGTTCAGATCACGAGCAAGGCATATTCTTGTTTAATGGGGGGAATGACATTTTGTCCTGGCAGAGTCGGTTCAACTATTCCTTTCCTTCAGCAGGAATCAACGACAGTTTCGGTGGAAGATCGAAGGGAGACGGGACAGTTCCGTCATGCTTCGTGGGCGTTTTACCCCCCATCACAGACGGCGGGGACAAACCAAGCTGGCAATGGCTTGCTCATATTATGGGTATAGGTGTGTGGTTCTAAGGAAGACGAGATGTACCATGTACTAAGAGACCGTAACTGCAACCTTGAAAGGGGGTGATGTTTAAGTCGGGCGTGGGAAGGAAAATCGATGGAGTTTGATATTCTGAGAATGTTTCTTTTTTAAGGGTTAGTGATGCAGAATTCACACTCCACTATATACAGACAGCAATTGCGCATGGCCTTGTTTCATTACAAAAACACATTTCGACACACGCAATTTTATATAGCACAATCAGACCACTTATTCTTCTTTGTAGATCTGTCGCATCTGCCTGCCGGACGAATTTTCCCATTTTCGTTTGTCTTGTTTAACAGTGGTTTTATGAATTTATAACGGAAACTAAACTTGATGAACATAATTGCGTGTGTCTTGTTTAGTCCTGTATAAACACGCGGACGGCAAAAATTCGTGATACTTTAAAGGAGACCTCCGAATAATTTTCAGATTTTTACATTTGAACAATTATTACTTATACTGAGTACAGAGTTTCAGATTTTACAGTCATTGGGATAAGGAACAAGAATGTATTCAAAATTTATAATAAATTGCAATGAACAAGGACGATGACATGGCTGCCTCACCATAAGAACTGTTCAGTGTAATTTGTTTAAGATTTATTAGAGTATTGGTTTTTCTGCTCAAGGTCACAATAAATTCCACAAATCTATACATGGAGCTGTCGATTTATGAATTACATGATGTGAAATTATGAAAATCGTCTGGAATGCCCCTTTAAAAGGCGTTCCCAACAAGCGATATTCTGTTTCGTGCCAATTATTACTCCCATCCACAGCGCAATCATTGTGAAGCGGAATTTATACGCCACTCATATTCGCTCTGGACCAATTTAAATTAGTCCTTGATCATCCGGCTCATGACAGAGTATGCCCATTCTAGATTAAATTTGGATGTTTACTAACGTCCCTATAAAGTCAAGGTAGTTACAACCCAACTCGAACGATGTCGAAGGAGATAATTTTCCACCTTTGATAAAAGAATTGACCGTGGTGGGAAAATGACGAGTCGTTAAAGGGGCATTCCAGACAATTTTCATAATTTCACATCATGTAGCACATAAATCGACAGCTCCATGTGAAGATTTGTGGAATTCATTGTGGTCATTGAGCAGAGAAACAATACTCTGAAAAATCTTAAGCAAATTATACTGAACAGTGTTGCTGACATAGAGCCTCACATATTTCAGAAGTGTAATCCATTACAATACCACTTGCTTAACAAGATCACCTGTGTAGAATGTATGCACGCCATCTTCTTTTGTTCTGCTTCCTTGAGCCCCAACTCATGCATTCTTATGGTGAGGCTGTCATGTCATCATCCTCGTTCATTGCAATTTGTTTTTAATTTTGAAAACATTCTTATTCCTAAACCCAATCACTATAAATTCTGAAACTCTGTACTCGGTATAACTAATTTATAGTTATTCAAATGAAAAATCCTGAAAATCTTCCGGAGGTCTCCTTTAACTTCACACAGCTCCAAACTATCCAGCTGAGGCATTGTGGTGCGAGCACAGAAACCATGTCAACTCATCCTTCCTCCTGTGGGTTCAACAATGGAGTGCTTGATCATTCAATTGTCCAAACCACTTAGAGCTGAACAGGCGTATTGGGTTTGAACAGTCGCGTCGTGGCACAGGTATAATTCAATCCTTCCCATCCTTTTGCTCAACATCTGGCGATGATCTCTCAAAGTACAATCTAATTCAACTCTTTGGCTCATTTCACTTTGGAACAGTGTTAGAGTGATTTCCCCCATCAGTACCAGCACCGCAACCATGAATGGCAATAGCACGCTATAGATAACCGCGCCATCCGTGTTCTCTGTTTACTTTCACATTTATACTAAACGTTTAAACCATCCAAGCGATTAACTGACTAACAAAACAAAAAAAAAACACAGAAAAATAAAAACAAATTATCAAACACTTTAAAGATAGAAGCAAACAAATTTATAAACATACACACATACACACACACACACACACACAAACAAACAAACAAACAAACAAACCAAGGAACATGATACGGCTACAGCACCTCCCCCCTCCCCTATTTCGTTCGCATACATTTAGCAGTCATTTATTTTGCTTTGCCGTGTGACATTATCCACCCCTCTTTAAGTTTCTAGTTCTGTATTTTGACAACAGGTGATAAGAAATATCAGATGAGCTGACATGATTGTTCTGACGGCGTGAAATATTGCACAAGTCGAAGAAGAATGCGATATTTTGTCCTCAACACAAAAACCCCAAATCTTGATATCAAAAGTTACTGGTTACTTGAATGTATTGTCAAAAATATGTAAAATTATTATTATTATTGTTATTATTATTATTATTATTATTATCAGTATTATCATTATCATTATTATTATTATTATCATCATCATCATCATTATCATCATCATCATCATTTTTATTTTACCCGGCTGCCGCTGCGAAGGCTCACATGTTTAAGATGGTCTTGTCTACTGGAAAAGTCAGCTTGCCAGTCGTGACTTTCAGATTTAATTATCAGTACATTGGGATCAGGGTGAAAGCTGTATAGATCTTTTTTAGATGAAGTCGATCCGTCTTGGTACTTTTAGACACCGTTTCATGAAAGTTGTCAGCCCCTGACCAGTCGTCAGTCTCTGATAATCACCATATTGTAGCAAGGAAGCTTCCACAGTGTTACAGTTCAAAACCCTTCTCAAGACATTTCTGTTCAAAAAGTATTTTGAATGAGTTTTGGTCTTGCAAACTGCAACATCTACGTTACATACAGTACATTTCAATTTTCAGCCCTCTCCCTTAAAGCGCATAGAGACACATCGGTAGTGATATGCGCTGGAAGCACTGGAGTATTATACAGTCAGTGACCAGAGCTTCTTAGCCAATCGAAATCGAGGATTTTACTGAAATTGTCAGAGATTGACAACTTGTCAGGGCAGACAACTTTCGTGAAACGGTGCCCAGATCCCTGCTTCTCGATCTGCCGGATTCCTCAGGCCCATTTTCCTCGTGATATTGCGCTTAAATTTCATAGTTACCGACGATTCATTTCTGGTGAACGTAGGCGATGAAATGATCCCTCTATTAATTTTTAAAGACACTTATGCTTGAATTGTATTATTCATTCATAAAAATAGTCAAGAGAGTTTGTTTTTCTCTTAATCAATTCAGGGGAAAAAGATAAGAACATGGTGACAAGAGAGGAAGCATTTAATGCCATGTTCATAGTAATTCATAGTATCTATTTATTCCGTTGCGGTACATATTGCAATGATAAGCTTTGAAATGATGTGCTAAGCAAACGAACTTTAAGACGGGGCACTGCTGTTGGGTTTATTTATCGAGACTGCCGATCAAACTTTAGACTATGTTTTTATAACTTGAAGAAGTCTTTTGAAATACTTGCCACTTAACAATCCTTTTCACCACCCTCCTCGGAAGGATATTCGTCACGGTAGGAAGAATTCATTTGAGCGACAAACGACGAAACGGACATCACCCTCCGCGAGATGACAGATAGTTCCCTTGTTGTCGTTGCTGTTGCGACGGTTATCTCTGGCAATCTGTGCATTCCGCTGTTGTTTTTGTCCTACCTTGCCAGTGAAACCAAACAGTTTTTGCTTGCCTGTTAACTCCTTGGTGAAAAGCATCACTTGGCACCTTGCTAGACGTGGTGCTACGAGTTGGCAACGTTCACAAAGAAATAAATAGAATAAGGGTCTGAGATATGCATGCTTCATACTGAGATTGCGTTCATGTGAGTGCATGAATTTTTAGCTGCATGTGTGTGTGGGGGTATATGTATGGACATAATATTATCGCTTAGAAATACAGTGTACCGGGGTTCTTGAACCAAGCATGAAACCTAGGTCCATGGTATATCAAACAGGTATACTGTCAGTATGCTTTTGGATCCGACATAGTGTATAGGGTGCACAAAAGCACGTAGGTCTCCGTAGAACACATATTGTACTCACCATTCACACACGCGCTGTACAATGTACATAACTAACGCACAATGCTCGCATCACCGAATATTTATAATATTTCCAAGTTTTTGTTATGTATAAACAGGACTTGTAAATTTCTGTCTCAGTGGTTAACTGCTCTTCAAACATAATAACTATCACAGTTGCAAGTATACTGAGTTTTAGTTTTCTGAAATGCTAATCAAGCTTGGCCTAAGGTACGCCTAATTATTATTTAGAATCTGTCGTTGTGTATATCATTCCGGCTTATGCAAATTGTTTCTTGCCTCGAGAAGTTCTCATAAAACTAATATAAACCTTAAACATACCAAAGTTTCAAAGCGAAATATTGGGTAAATGTGTCTATCAAGTTTTTTTTTAAGAAAACATTTCTTTTGATTACGCTTCTGAATGGCCCAACATGAAGTCATCTACCTTTAACTGATAGGTGTATCAATATTCATGACTAAAAATAGCAAAGGGATCGTATCAAATAAGTCCTCGAAAGTATCCCCTAATCTTCAAATGGAGGTGATAACCTAAAACGATGCTATATAAAATCCCGGCTGCAGAAATCGGATAAGGAGAAAATCTATCAACTCACGAAACATGGGTCGCGCGTCTGTGATGTTGCCGGCAGTTATGTAGGCAGTGCTTCTTTGTGTAGTCCCCCACAATTTCAACCAATGCCATCTAAGAAACCCACTTTAGATATTAAGTCTGTGTGCATGACTCCATCTGAATCAACATGGATGTTTGCCGACGAAACAAAGTTTTGTTATATATATATATATATATATATATATATATATATGTATATATATATAAATATAAATATATATATATATATATATGTGTGTGTGTGTGTGTGTGTGTGTGTGTGTGTGTGTGTGTTTATGGTGGTACATTGATGGGTTTTTTTTCTGTTCCTCAGTGCTCGAGAGTTGTTTATTCTCCAAAATACGCAGCCACCGATTAATCGGGTTGATAGTAAGCTAACATAATGATGGCGAACTAAATGTTGTATTAAAATTGTTTCACAGAAGTGTCTTTGAACCTTGGGCAGCAATGGTATTTATCAAAAACAAGATTTGTTCAAAGACGCGTTCGACTGAATGAGCAATCACGCGGTATAGGGTCAGCCTTTGAACAGAAGATCAAGCTTTAGACATCTACATTCTACGGCAGAATGAAAGTAATTAATTCAATCAGGTCATGAACAATGGCTGAATGATTCAGCCTTCAAAACCTCATTTCTACCTAAAATCCATCATCCCTGGTGATATTTCGAAATATACAGATATCAATGTATCTAATTAAATTATATTTTGTATATAATCTTGTTGAATTTTATTGTTTTGTACCATTTTACGTTTATTTGTCAATTTTGGAAATGTTTGCTCTGTTTTGTGAAAACTTTGTGTTTACCTGTTTTCTCATGTAATAGCCGATAGGAATACTAACCCATACTTGTTGTTTTATGACGAATAAGTATACCGATGAAGAATATCAAAGTAACATAATGCATCTAATTTCACTTAATTTATCATGCAACTAATTCCTTTAGAGAAAGACGTGATAGCCAGTATCAATCTATACTTGCTCTTCCACTATGTACGTAGTTTATTTCGCTATCAGCCGTGTAAAGATTTTAATCTTAGCATCGTTTATCAAACATGAACAAGGTAAGCCCGCAAGGGCAGAAGTTCATAAAAACAATGAAATGAAATTGTAACGAAATATCAATTATATGGAATGGGGGGGGGGGGGAGACAAAGTATTGATTTTTTTTTTAAATTATGAATTTTGAATATTGAATTAATTTTCCTCAACTAGATCCTAAGTATAGGTTGACTTCATAATTCTACTCGAAATGTCCATGCTTAGTTTCGTCTATATGGGGGCAACACTTTATGTCACCATTAAAAGCATATTGTCAACCGACCAATAAAAACCTGAACCACACCTGTCGCACTTAAATATACTACGAGAGGTAATTCATAAACTGGTTTAA
Source organism: Diadema antillarum (assembly GCF_040938485.1). Lineage (NCBI taxonomy): Eukaryota > Metazoa > Echinodermata > Echinoidea > Diadematoida > Diadematidae > Diadema > Diadema antillarum. The sequence continues at coordinate 2,424,062 of NW_027271026.1, forward strand.
ACGCTACCAGTGGCTAACAAAAAAGCCCACGGTCTACCCTTATCTAACGAACTTGGACAAATCAAAATTAGATAATGTGATTATTAATCAATACAAATATAACAACAATTAAATGCAGAAAACCGTTTTTATTTAAAAAGAATCATCAAATCAAGTGACCCTTTTAAATGTGCGTGAAGTTTCTCAATGAATAAACATACCTCACGAGTACAATATCATATCGAAAATTTGCGTTTTGATCGCCTTAGATCTATACAATCATAACTCCAAAACAAAATTTGAAGGTTTCATTATGAGGTTTATTCTTTTACGGCCAATTTTAAAATTCTAATTTCCACTTTAATTATTGTCAATAAGGAAATTCATTGCCTACATAAAACATTCAAATGGTATAATCACAAATCTCAAAATTATACCACAAATCATTTGAAAGGTAACATACAAGATACTATGCATGAAAAAATCGAGCACCTAACCAAAATTCTGTCACTCATCTTTGTTAACCTCAAATATAACTATTGCACATCTCAGAACTTAAACACATTTTGACATCAGCATAAGTCAAATAAATAATTGTGAGCAGGTGCAGCTTTGATCATGTCATTCCGTGTGATATGCTACGCTTCTCTTAATCAGAGATTATAGTAATTTATTGAAATTAGCACAAATTTCAGTTTAATTTCTGTTTATTCTCCAGAGAATTTCTACACCAATTCAGATACAGGTATGTCGTAAGGCACAAGCAACATGAAAGTTAATCGACTGCTCCCCCTATAGGTCCACTGCGATTGCTCTATTCACTCTGACGTCATAGCCATCGATGACCTCGCCCCCAGATTCTGCGTTGTGCACAGGTCAGGCGCAGGAAACAGCGGCTCAAGGAAGATTTGCCGAAGATCTTTATGTCTATGTCACGTACGTAATGTTTTAGTACAACATGTACAAAGTGACGCAAACAAGACGCGCAATCACGATTGTGTTCAAACGCAGATGACGGCATTGTTCGAAAAAACAATTCCCAAAGTCACCACGTGAATTTGAACGCGGAGAAGTCATCGATAAACGATCACATCTTATTTCCATCACTGTGACTATATGCTTCTCGTTACAGCGACATTTTCATTTTAGCCGAAACAAAAACCGTAGTTGCATACTGTCTTGTTACTGAGGTTGATGTAATACATTACGACACATATTGTCTTGGAGGAGGGCAAGAAAGATACAGAACTAAAGTCCCTGTAATCTCGCGCGTTGAAGGTGAAAGTATTAGTCTGGTTGCGATGACATAGATCTCATCGAGTTTGACTTTATAGTTAGCAGCAGCTCTGTTGCTGCTTACTTTTTTTTTATTAAGAATGTTAAGTATGTATAAGGGTATATGTGTGTATGTGTGTGTGTGTCTTTCCGTGTGCGGCTTGTAAGGAATTCTTCTTGAAGTGCACGGTATTGGTCAGCTATTGTAGGCCCTGCTCATCTGTTGAACACACTTCTCCCAGATGTCATATATTTATAGTTGTACTGTTCACGACTTACGGAAAATACAACAAAAAACAAACAAACAAACATACATACAAACAAGCAAATAAATAAATATACAAACAAGCAAATAAACAGACAAACAAACAAAGAATCAAGCCAATGAACCTATCCAAATTGAAGAAGATAAAAAAGACCATACACAAATGGTCTGGATTGTAAGAAAAGTTGAGTTGGCAGTCAGTTGAAAGTCTTTCCGCCACTCCAACTAGGAATGTGCACCTGTAGAGGGAGGAAGGACTAGGTCGTGAGACATCATTGCAGTCCAGGAAGGAAAAGAATCCCAATCCCCTGAAGATATCCTCGCAAATTTACGTGAGCTCTCCTGGGCCCCCAAACTCGCTGGTAAATTTCGGCTCGGCACTGGAAAATGTCGAATGCAAGTCCAGAGTACCTAATAGACCTTAGCCCCCTAATATCATTTAGTTCGTTCATGACCCGAGAGAGGGGGGCCAGAGGCGGGGTTTTGCACTTCTCTGTAATCCGGAAACCTGCGGTTTGTTGCCAAATGACAAGGCGATTTGCTGATACACCCCTCCACAACGCACAGAGCGACATTGGAGTAATAATTCATGCTTCTATATGACATTATAGGACTTACCTATCATCGCGCTGACTGCCACAGGATGTCTGCATTCCCCTAGTGCACTTCCCTCGGTGTAACTCGATTTTTTTTTCGAATTCAGACTCAAGATAACAATTGAAACTCGGGCTTTCTTCTTGCAAATGAACCAAATGACATTTGACGACCTGGCAGCATCATTGTGCCTCACACTTTACCTCCAAGAAATCTCCTATAGCGTATAACACACGCATCTTTGGTGCCAGGGCGTATACAGACAGCCGAGTCAGAGTACACCTATGTACTTCACCTTGCCAGCTTTTGAGAATTTGTATTTCTTTCACAGAACTCGAATCTCAATAGAAAGGAAATGAAACAGAGTAATCTACCTCTTGAGTACCCCTTCATTTATCTGGAAGGAATACCTCCCTCTCCAGGAATAATGTCGAAGAATTGAGCCAGGCCAACCAATGGAAGATATGATTATTTTTGTGTGTCTTTTGTTAGTTTATGTGAGTGCATAATTATGTGCGTGCGTGTAGTGTGTGTTATTTGTATTATGAGTGACTGAGATGCGTTTCTAGATTTCTCTTTTGGCATAATGTATCCTGAACGTGTTTTATGTCTCTCGACATAGTATACCCACGCAAAAGTCGAAGATTGCTTTTATAACGGGACAGCCTATGCTGGCTAGTAATGTTTTATCCTTTTTACGCGGCCCTGCTATCACTCCTTTTAAAGAGTTGAAATGGCTAAATTAAACCAAACAAGTGTTCTTGTCTTTCTGGATAATCGCCAGCGTGATAACCAGTGTGCTGACAAACAGTACATAAGTTCAGGAATATTAATCAATCTATGATCGTGTAATCTTGTGTTATTCAACCTACTGAAATGTAGATGTCTTCACGAAATCATCGATGAAAGTGCATATTTTTGCAGTCTAAGCTGATACGAGGAGTTAAACATTGTTGTCTCAGGAAGCAAATCACTGGCAGCAATCGAGTAACGCAGCCAAGGGTTGTCATACTATCCGGAGCCACCCATAGGTCTCGCTTCAAGTTACATCTCTCCCAAGTCATGAACACTATGAATCCGACATGTCCCCGGAAACACGTTGCTAGCTTTGTGAGTCACAACTTCTTCCCTGACAACGGTATCTCTCTGTTCCTCCTCCTCCTCCTCCTCCTCCTCTTTTTGTGTGTGCCTGATTTCCTTTCTTGCATATGGTTTTGTTCCGCATGTAATTTGCCTACTTCGAACATGCACCATTACTACTTTTATTGTTAACTATTGCTACTACTATACTACTGCTGCTGCTACTAATATACAGTGAACTCCCGTTATAACGAACACAGTTATAACGAAATTTCGCAATTATTCATTGTATAGTGAAAGGCATAAGAAGAAAACATACCATTATTTATATGCCGAAATCTTGTCGAAAGATGAATAATGCTCTATGATTATACTATTTTTTGTGATCAATGCCGACACAAGATGGACGTGGGAGTATAATTTTATATTAAAGGAACAATTTGTTTGTGTCTATGTGTGTTCGTGTGCACGCGCTCATAAAATGCTGTTGTAGAGAAGCGGTAGTGATGTGTTTGTTTGTTTGTTTTTTTTTTTTGGTTGTTTCATTTTAGCTGTGGAAATAAAGTTAACCGCTCTTATACTTTCTGTTTCTCTGCTAACATATTCCCATACCAGGTAGAATTTGTTGAAAGCAGTTGACCTATCCAAATCAGTATGACAAACAAACTTCCGCTCACGTATTTTACAGACTGATGCTCAAAGTGAGATATATGTCTGTAAGAGTGCCAACAATGATAATTTCAGTAGTGAAATGGTAATCAATGTAATGCACTGTTGCACTTCATCTGTCAAGAATATCAAGACAAGCGATCAATGAGGTTAACTAGCGCTTGTTTGCATCTGTATTATCCTTTTTATATAATTCTAAAACGAGGATCAAAAACATATTGATCACCAGAAGCTACACGTAAACGAGGTAATTAAGCCATTGCACGTAAGGCTGTTTCATTTAAATAGTGTGCTAATTGTGAGGGTCAGTGCTTTAACCCAAATTTCGTCGATCCTCGATCCCTTGTCCTTATTATTTCTTCTTGTAGTCTCCATCGCATAGTTGGCAAGGAAACCTCAGCAGAGCATGGCTTCCGTCACACTTCCTTCGCACCGGCCCCAAGAGCTTTGCATATTTCATAATTCGCATTGATTGCACATATCAACACGCTTTTAGCACATACCCCGCGATAATAAATGATTTCTTATTTCACTCCTAGAAACATGAGCCAGGCAGCGAGGGCTGTCGGGCGCTGCCTGACATTCAGCCGAGTGTTTCGGAGTCGTGACTCATCTCGTCTCGGTTTAACTTTTGGCTGTCCTCTCAAACTTCAAGGAGCGGCAAACGTTCGAATTGGGTTGGGCTGAATCCATGCGTCAAATCGACGCGAATCTCTTGTTTAGTTTAGAGCAGACCCATTTCGTGTAAGTGGGACAAAATGCGACGAAAGTGCATAATGATATACACATGCCTCAGATGGAACATGTTTTCCAGGGAGTTGAGTAAATGATCCTTTGACCTGTAATAATTTTTCCGATTTCTAAATTATGCACATCTTCAACAGAGGTAGCTTTAAATGTTGAGTTTTAATGCAGCTGTCTGGTAATAACTCGAAGTTAGTTCGAACACAAAACCACTGAATATGATATCATTATCAATGTTACCAAAATAATGCAAACATGAGCATCTTCGTCACATAACATAATGTAAAGTCGCAATGAAATTACCTTCGAGTCCACTGGTGGACAAATGATAGGAGCGAGAAAATGTCTTCTACGTTAAGAGTGACCATTATCATGTATATCAAACGATATTGCAACAGAAAAGTAATTATGACTGTTACGTGCCGAATTTTAACACTAAAACGTAATTTCTCAATATTTACCTCGATTAAGATTAACTGCTTTGAACAGTGAACTTTATATTATCCCCGATATCAAACTTTAGTGGTATACTCAGTGATCCACAGCATAATATGATAGTAATTAATGTAATCCATTATGAATGCACCATGAAGAGGAAAATACTGTTCCTTGTAGCAGACATGCTTTGCAAGTTGTATGGGAGCATGAATTGAAGCTCGTGTATTTTAGGTTAAAGTGGTTCGATATACCGAAGGTTCGTATATTCCTCAAATGAAATAAGGTTCATCATTCCGAAGGTTTCGTTTATCCGAAAACGAAACAAGCTGATTAATTTCGAAGGTTCTTTAGTACACAACACTCATGTTTTGTTTTGTTTCCATTTTCGGAATATCGAACCCAAGTTCATTTTCGGGTTAACGAACCTTCGAAATAACAAAGCTTAATTGTTTCATTTAGGATGAATGAAGCTTAATTTGGAAAAAAGAAACCATGTTTCATTTCCGGATTAACGAACCTTCAGAAACATTCCTTAGGAATAATGCCACGAATTCTCGGATTAACGAACATCTAAGTATACGGAGTTTGTGTGTTTCGGTATAACGATCTAGACCTTGGGAATAACGAACCTTATGTCATTTTCGGAATTTACGAACCTTAGGAATAACGAACAGTAACCTAAAATACACGAGTCATGAATTCCTGTTCCCATACAGGTTGCAAACCATGCTTGATACAAGGCACTTATCTTCTTTATCGTAATGCATTCATAATAATTTCAAGCATTAGTTTGTTTAGCGATAGACGAACATCTAAATAGGTGTACGAAATATTTGTGTTTCGGAATATTATCGAACCTTCAGAATAGCAAATATTTTTCAAAAATTAACATTATATACCCGTATCTTAACCATTATCGTCACAGAGTACATGGCAATAAACCCTTTACAATTCATACAAAGACTGCAGTTATCTAAACGTGCCTGCATGGTAGTGGGGCAGACGTTGGCAAATTCACCTTGTGCAAAGCTGGATCATCTCGGACCTCCTTGAAATTTGGGTTGACGCCTTTCAAAACTTTGGGGACACTTTCCCGACATGGCATTTCTATGGCAGGAAAAATTCAGTTTCCGCCTTGCCTTCCTGCGTACTTCACCGTACCACCCACACTGAGTCTCCAACGCACGCAACGCGGGACTCCCATAAGTATTGGCAGCTATCCATGCACCACGCACGCACAGATGTTCCCACGACAGGCACTGTTCCTAGTTTTATCGAATCGTTTCACTGACTGTGATAGACATCGAATTTGTTTTCTTTTCTTCTATTCTACAAAATAAATCAACACGACTTAAGAAAAAAGCTCAGACGGAGGAAAGGCGGGGCAGAAAAATGAGATGAGACCCTTTCATATTATAGAAACATTTATGTAAAAAGGTAAATACCGTAGATATAGATGAAAGGTACAAAATCTCGTCACGTGAACCTCGTGGCTAGACGTCTAGACCCATTGGTTACAAAAAGTAAACATAGTGATAAAAAGAACAACAGAAAGAGAATCGGATGTACTCGTATATATCAATATCATTTCATAAACTGACGCACAGCATGTGCGTGTGTGTGTATGTGTGTGCGCGTTTGTGTGTATGTGTGTATAACGTGTTACTATAGGTAGAGTGTACTGCCGAGTTCTCTCTCCGCACAGGAAAGGGGGTGCGGAAAAGAGAGGAGGGAAGTCTCTCCCGTGGACCGTTATGACTGTGGGCCTTCGGCGAGAAGAGTAGTGTAAGAGACTGTGGAAGTGCATTCACAGCTGTCCAAACGTGTGCCTCATCTCCCCCCTCACGCAGATCATTTCGTCCGTTAGAAAGTATAAAGCACACACACAAGGTAACCGGGTCTCTCGAGATGTGACATCTTAGGATACGAAGTATGATTGAGCCACGTAAAGGCGCCACCGATGGGTACACGCAGGACTATAAGCGCGTTGTCGACGCAGTCCCAGCAACAGTTTAACCAATGGAGGGCACAGGGATTTGTGTACAACACCACAGGTAGTTGGAAGTTTCGTGTGTGTCATCTCGTATAGGGGTGAGAACTTTCAGTGATTCTAGTTGGACATAATGCATGACATACTCAAAGCTGTGCCGAGGAGAACTTATTGGATGTGTACTGATTGATCGTGCTATTTTGGTGAGTTCTCGCACCTGCTACACAGCACATGAAGTCTGCGTTGGTCTAATAAACGGTGTCACGGCTGGTGAGTTCATGCAACTGTGTCAGTTGTACATTGAACAATGAGGAAGTATAAGCATTCAAAGTTTGTGTCTGGAATCACATCTTTCCTGCATTACAAATGTACTTGAATTTTTATTTTCAAAAGACTTTGGATGGGCAGTTCGGAGAGTATAGCCTACTTAGACTGTTAGAAGCCTGAAGTAGGCCCTACCTTGTATGCCATGATCAAGAGAAAGTAATAGCTTCTTTGATGTACTCATGTTAGCGAGTATATTCACGGAAGTCGAATACAGGCTTACAAACATGACGTTACCTATGTTACATGGACAATCCTTGTTTTGCAGCTGAAGTAATAATCTACCCTTGAGAGAATGACTGGACAGCTAGAGAAACACTTGTCATTGTGCTGGTTGGAGTGTACTTGAAAATGAAACAAGAATTCGCCAGTTACTGAGAGAAGAGCTAACGATTTTAATTTTGTTTATCCCTTGTTTGAGATTGTTTGTATATCTTCTATGGTGTGAACGTGTTTCAAACGCCTATCCTTTGTAGGTGATGATGTGCAGTATTGAGAGGATTTTTTTCCGGGCTGTTTGCCATATTCGAATTTCTACAACGGAAACCAGGAAGATACGTCGAAAACTTTTCATGAAGGCGAAATTAATGAGCAACGAATTGGTTACCACGGTTATAACGTTTGTTTTGGCTCTTGACGTAAGTTTTAATCGTTTAAGGAAAGCAACGCACTGTATTTCAAATCTAAATAGATTATCACGTGTCACAAGAAAAAGAAAAAAGAAGTGAGCGATACCTTCGGCTCATATACGTTTGAAGAGTTTAAATGCAAAAACCGATACATGTGTATATCCATTTTCTCAAGTTGAGATATCTGAAATTGAAGCTGCTAAAAATCAAAGAAAGTAATCAAAATAATATGATCTATGTGATGATTTCAATAATATCTTCAAAATATTTGTGTGTCGAGTGCAGAATTGAAAAGATTTAATTGTTCTCTATTTGACGATGAACTTCTTTGAAAAAAAAAAACTTTGAAAATGACGTTTATCTCTTATCGCACTCTCAAACTTTTCATGTTTTTCTCCATTTACTACGAGTCATTCACCGTGGTTGACTTATCTTCAAGAAACTGTCACAAAAACGCAGTGTTAGCGTTGTATCCTGCTATTTCAGCGATGTCTGTGTCTACGTAGAGCACTAGCTTACAGTGCACATTGTTCGTTGGTCTATCTATCGACGGATATTCATACATTCACGTCATCTTCATTTGTCATGATCAGAACAGCGATTCATCGATTCTGGTCATACTTTTAGCGAAGGCAAGAAATGCACAAAATGTAGGCCTATCATAGATAGCGGTTTCAGCAGACTAAAGATAAAATATGACACATTTTTTGGCCTGTCGAAGACGAAGAACAATGATATTTAAAAGAATACACTCTTAAACACAGAAGCACACGCACAATGTATACATGAATATTATGATATTTATTAATACATACATACATACATACATACATACTGTAACAGAATAATGTCACCTGTCCGAAAGGACTACGCAGGTATGTCAGGTTAAATACTATCTGGCTGCTAACCTGATATCTTATCATAACTATGGGGGATGTACGTTTGACTTCTCGGAATTGACTGAAGTAACTGTGGGGGATGTACGTTCGACTTCTTGGAATTGACTGGGGAGGCAGCGATTCACCCCCTTTAATATCCAGTCTGTCAACTGCCTGACTATGCAACGAGAAGGCCTTCATGGCCTGTTTGCGGAATACGTCGCTCGTCTCCTGTAGCCCCCTCCCCCTGTACACCTCCTCCTCCTCCTCCTACTTGGATGCACTCCAAATCAAAACGCCCTCAAGCGTCATGCAGCGGTACAGCGTTTACTGCCTCCTCTCGTTCAAGGAGAAATATAATCTCTTTCCTGCTCTGTGTAGACTCACCATTAGAGCTGAGCGCTTAAACTCCTTCTGCTTTATCCAAAAAAAAAAAAAACCCCACACAACTGTTTGCCATTGTCAAATCATAGAATGGAGATATAAGAACCATTTTATTGTCGTTATGCCATGCAGTGTCAGTCAGATACTTTCCTCCCTTGATAGGATGACGTCACACTTATAGTTTCATTTAAGCTCATTGTAAGTAAGACATTGGATTCGAGCTATCATCATGGGATAGACCTGTGACTGTATTGTCTTCATGGAAGATTCGTCAGACTCAGTGGACATTACTCAGGATTTCGTTGTCAAGGCAACGAAAACAAAGCATACAGTTTCAACTTGTTTCCTGATCAAATTTCGTTCACAGGGGCCGTGCACTCAAATGACTGGGTATCTTAAGTGGCCTTTCTAAATGGGAAATCGGTGTGAATGAACCCATGCCATCATCATGGAGAGTAGGGATTAAAGGCTCAAAAACCTCGACGTTATGTTTTTCTTCTGTTGATCATAAGAATACGCATACATTATCTTAACAATAACTCTCATTTTCATATCTGTTTTGCAGGTTCGTTGTTGGAGTATGGAGCCGAGGACTAGGTGATTCAAGGATATACCGATATCATCAGTGCCTATGTGTTTCACAGGGAACAATCTAGAAGCATACGATGATGGGCAATGCTGTATAAGGCGCCACCTGCAGAGTAATCACATGGTCCCTAAACTGACTACTGATGATAGACAGCGAGAGCGGAAATGGAGGACCTCTTAGGATCATACGCAACGCGTTATTGTGCAGTAAACGTGTGCATAGTCTTCATTTTATTATGCAGAACAGTACCAGCGCGCGCGGCCTGTCCGTCGCAGTGCCGGTGTCTCTCCCAGGCGAGGGTCGACTGCACATCGTCGAACCTCTGGGAGTTTCCGGCAGATCTTCCAGCTAGTTCAAAAGTACTCAGTCTCAGCACAAACCTTATCCACGTGCTCAACAAGGACCATTTCAGCGATCTCACGTCCCTCGAAGAACTGCACGTTGATCGTAATGCACTCAGTGTGTTAAATGACAACACGTTCTTATTGCTCAGCAGACTTCTGATATTGGATTTGAGGTACAACCGAATTAAGGTGTTGGCGAGAGGTGCATTTTATGGCCTTTCGCAATTAACTCATTTGCAGCTGGAGGGAAACCGGATTACAACTGTAGATCAACTGACCTTTGTGTCACTGACTGCCCTCGTACAACTAGACCTCTATGACAACCAGCTCCGAAACTTGCCACCAGCCGTGTTCCACAATAACAGAAGACTGAATGTTTTGAATATGGGTATGTGCGACTTGGAAAGTATTCCTCGGACGTTGCTGAAGGGACTCCATAGACTGTCGTACCTGAACATGAGTGAGAATCATCATATTACGAATATTGCCGAAGGCGTCTTCGGTGACCTCACAAATCTCACAAAGCTAACGCTAGATGGATGTGGCTTAACCAGTATGCACTTGAATGCCTTCAAAGGATTAACGAGATTAAGACAGGTATACCTTGACGGCAATTCGTTTTCCGACACGATGAATTGGGATGTGTTTGCTCACATGCCGCCTTCCGTGCGGTATGTTTCACTGACGAAAAATTCTATGTCGGCTCTTCATGAGCTTTCGTTGCAACATCTAAGCCGCATTCCAAAAGTGAATCTGAGTCCGAATGAATGGCATTGCGACTGCAGTCTCCTGAATGTGAGAATGGCTTACATGGAGGAGCGACCGGCATATATCGCGGAATCGGGTATCGTGTGTGACTCACCGGAAGCCATTCGTGGCCAGGAACTTTGGTCAGTGCCCGTAAAAACGATTATGGAAAATTGCGTCAACGCTTTGGTTTCGCGAGTACATAAGTCCACAGTGGACTCTGGATCTGAAATTCAGTTCGACTGTCCCATTTCTAGAGTAAACGAAAGCCAGCTTGCATGGTACACGCCAACGCCCACTTATCTGTCTTCAACACCCGTTAGGTCATCTGAAGGAGCCGTTCCGTCCGATCGGCGTTATACGTTGCTCCCTAATGGAACTCTTTTCCTCAGTCAGGTGAAGCAGAAGGATGCTGGGTTGTACATCTGCTCGGTACGAAACATTGATGGTTCAAGCTCCTGGAGTGTTGTGCAACTCAACGTGGACGACGAACTCGATCACGATCATCAAAGCAACGCATCGATCTACGTTGCTGTCGTGACTACTTTTGCAATAATATTAGTGTGCGCAGCTATTGCCGCTGTTATCTACAGGCTCCGGAGAAAGAAGGCGCAATCAGCACCCTTGGTCAACATTCGGCCTAAGGTTGGTCATGGACTACTATCCCTGGCAGCTAGGATCTCTCGAAAATCAATGCCATCTGACGAAACGTACGCGTATGCATACGCGGAGGTGCCAATCGCGAACTCGAAATCGATCACTACAAATGCCTACGCAATCGGCGCTTTGCTCAAGACGAGAGAAAATGGATACCCCATGAATGGTGGAATTGGGAACAACAATATGAACGGGGGGCTTACAGGCACATCCGCGCAAAGGATTGTCACCCGGTCGTGTCGGGAGAAAGTTGAGCCAAAATCACCTTTCATCAGAACGTCGAGAAGTATCGCCCGCTGCGAGACATACGGTTACGTTTCGCCAAATATTCAGGGCTGTGATAAACTGGAAGAAAAGCATAAGGCACATGTGCAAGTAAATGGAAGCATGAACAACGGAAAGGCGATGTTTTATGACGTCACAAGACCAGATAGTGCAGGATATCTTGAAATAATAGGTTGAAATAGATGAAAAATACTGAGATACTCACGAGATATTTTCGTAACGTGAACTTTGTACAATGGACAAAATCAAAGTCTGATCACGTATATAATGTTCGAAATGATAAAAACAACAGAGAAAGTTACGTCAATGAGATTACAGTATCTGCAGTATTTCTATTACGAAATCCGGTACGTGCTTGGTTGTCTTGTCACTGAGGTCGTTTATGACGTCATCCACCATGTAAGGTGCATCAAACGTATGGAAATAATGACAATCATAAGCTTTTAAATTCGCAAATGGTACTATTATTGTATTTCTTATTTGCTTGAAATCCCTCATAATTTGATATTAATGTGAAGATGATCTTACTAAATGTAGATGTTTTCTTATTGTGGAAGTGATTCCCGGGAAGTCAGACTCCTTTCTGTGTCTTGAGTGAAGTTGTGTAGGCCTATTTATCAAGTATAAAAGTGATAGAACCAGTGCACCGACGGGATAATGAAAGGGTTATTATATTGCAAGTACGGGAAATGTCAACACTATGAAAATCACGCACAGGTGCTCATTTATGTTAGTGTAAAAATATAATTCTTTTTGTTTTTTTTAATTCTCAGTGGTATTCTAACACTTTATAAGAAAGTGTCGGACTTGCATAAATAAATAGGAAATCACTCGTATTTTCGAGTATTGTTGGTTTTGCATGTCCTCTCTATTATGTGAACAGAAAAAAGTCCTCAAACGCCCTGAATTACTTGTGAGTTGAACGTAAAGCTTTGGTACTCTACTCGCTAGCAATAGTCCCCTTTATTGATGGATCCGTGAAATAAAGTACATGAATAATTATTATTATGAATAATTATTATTACAACATTATTATTTAAAGTCCCTTTCAGTAATGGTCGCAGAGTCGCCTAGATGCTGGAGAAGTTACGATCATACGGAACTGTCTTATCTGTAAAGTACCTCCTTTACGCCAACCAATGCTCATGGCTTTCTGGGTTATTCATGAAGAAGGGTTCAGATGATTATGACGGTAGAAAACCGCACCTGGAATTTCTGTAAAGCTTATGAGATTCTTCTTCAAAACTTTTGTTTTTAATCCAACAAGTAAGGATATAATGTGAAGTCACACCATTTACACTCGCTTTGACTCTTTATTGGTGCCATGGGCGTAAATGCCGGGGGGGGGGGGGGGATGCATCCCCCTGAAATGGAGGAGGGGGGATGGCCTGTACAATCCCCCCCCCCCCTGAAATTTGAAAAAAATATGAAGGAAGCAGAAATGTGATTGTATCAATTTTGGCATATTGCATGACGTTCGTACGCCCGCCTTCAGAGAGGTAACAGAGCTGAACAGTATTCTATCTTATAGGATAATGTATACATAGTTTTCTCAAGCGCTCGCTCGCTTCGCTCGCTCGCGAAGAAAGTAATATCGACATAAGGTATGGTCCAGACGTTGACAACGTCAAATAGTATAGGCCTACATGTAAACATGCTATGACGCGAGCAACTCGGGACCATCTGCAAATTATGTACGAATACAAACAAACAAACAAACAAACAACCAAAAGAACAATAACAAAAAACTATACCGCCATAATTGAACCCCCCTCCATTACCTGAATCATTCCTGAAACGATGATGACTCTGATGACTCAGTCAGGATACATCTATGGCATACACAGGGATGATCAGGGGCGTCGATTCTATCTCGGGGGGGGGGGGGGGGGGGGGGGGGCAAAGGGGCATTTGCCCCGCCCCTACTGAAATATTGGGGGCAGAAAAATCATTTGTCCCCCAAGCAATTTCCGAGATGAGGACAAATCTCGAACTTTCTTTAAGGAAAATTGTCCAAATACCGCCAGAACTATGCACCAGATCGTTGAATTGCTATCATAAACTTGCAAAAGCTCCACTACTGGGTCCCTTTCGATAGACTTTGTACACTTTTGAGATTGACGTATTTCCTAATATTTTATCAAAGAGTGTGCAGCAGAGCTTTCAATTACAAAAGTTCCCTCAAATGCAGAGGCGTCGAAGGGGGGGGGGGATGGTTCCCCTATAAAAAATATTGGGGATAAACATATCATTAATTGCTCCTCCTCGTTACTCCCGAGATGTGGAAATTTTCTTACTCTTGTGATAGAAAACTGTCTAAATATTTCACCCATATGATGGCTGAATTTCAAGTCTGAAAATATAAAATCTAGACTACATTTTGAACATAGACAGTTTTCCAAATATGCCACAAAATGTGTGCACCAAAACGTTTAAATGCAATCAGAAGTTTGTACCAGATCACTGAATTTCAGGTCTTAAAATGCCAAATCACCTTCGTGTGGGAGGAGAAATGCCTCTTATCTACACCCTCGTGTGCTTGCTTTCTCTGTTTGATTGCTTAACAGACAGCGTTCATGATATATTCATTGTAAGAATTAATACAAAAAGTTTATTTAAATGATACCATTTTATAGGCAAATTGTTCAATGTAATCTACATCAAAACATACTGCTACCTTAAACAAGAGGGACTGTTTCAAATCGATAAAACACGTAAACATGCATAAGATTGCACCATTTACAACATCAAAATCATTCTCACCGTGGGAGGGGGGACACGCCCTTCCAAACTCCCCCCCCCCCCCACCCGCTCGCTCCGCTCGCTCGGGTTCTGTCACGTTCATAATAATTCAGTGTAGAATTAATACAACAAGTTTTTTTAAATGATATCATTTTATAACCAAATTGTTTGATAATAATCGACATCAATTTATATTGCTACGTACCTTAAACAAGTGGGACTGTTTCAAGTCAACAAAACGCGCAAAAAATGCATCAAATTGCACCATGTACAACATCAATATGCAACAAGTTCTCACGGTGGGAGGGGGGACAACCCCCTCCCACCCCCCCCCCCCCCGCTCGCTCCGCTCGCTCGGGCTCGGTCGCGTTCGTGATAATTTCAGTGTAATAAATAATACAAGACGCTTATTTAAATGATACAATCTTATAGGCAAAATTGTTCAATAATAATCTACATCAAATTGTACTGCTACCTTAAACATGTGGGACTGTTTCAAGTCGATAGAACACGCAAAAAAGCATCAAATTGCACCTTTTACAACATCAAAATGCAAAAAGTTCTCACCGTGGGAGGGGGAAACCCCTCCCACACCCCCTACTAACCCCCCCCCCCCCCCCCTCCTCTCTCGCTCCACTCGCTCGGGCTCGGTCGCTTCGCTTCCTCGCATCTAACCGCCCCAACTCCAAAATCAAATCCTGGCTACGCCGGTGATAGGCCCCACTATTTAGTAGGCCTACACAGTGATGTCGCACAGGCGGAGCAAGAGCTGAGATACCACGATTTGGTCATTCAATTATCTATGAATATTTCTTTTTTCTTACTTGTTTTTTGACAGGAAAAAAAAAATCACCAAAAGTGTGAACCAGATCGCTGAATTTCAGGTCTGAAAATGCAAAATCTTCCTCGTATGGGAGGGGGGATACTCCCCCCGCTCGGTTGCTCCGCTCCCTCGCACAGATATTCCAACTCCAAGTCCCTCCCCCACCAACCATCATTAAAACGGAACGATACCCCTGGGAATGATTGCTTTGTTGACTTAAATCAAGAAATTTGAAATATACAATAGCTACAAGAAAATATGTACTACATCCATACATACAAAGAAATGGAGATCCATATTACCTTTTTATCGATTTTATTTGGGCATTATTCAGGGCGACGCTACGTTTTTGAAAGGGGGGGGGGGTCCAAATCGCCTGTCAGTCAAGAAGAAAGAAATCAAAATGCAAGAGAAACAACAACAACAACAAAAGTCTTAATACTTTTAAGGTCTGATTTTCCGCCGAAAGTTGGCTGACAAGCAAAAAACAAAACAAAACAAATAAACAAGCGAACAAAAACAAGAACAAAAAGTCTTCGTACTTTTGCTACCACTTCCCTTCCACTTTATATATTTCATGCAAAAGAATGGGGGATGCAAACATTCGATCCCTGTAAAGTGTGTGTGTTTGTGTGTGTGTGTGTGTGGGGGGGGGGTAGCCCCCCATCAAGCTTCTCTCCCCCCCCCCCCCCTATCGCCGATCATCCCCCCCCCCCAACTCCTCAGTACGGATTTACGCCATTGGTTGGTGCCTATAAACAACTGGTTATTAAATACATTTCAAACATCTATTAGGATACATTGTATTAGAAATACTTTATATCGTATTTCAACAGTGCTTCTTGCATAACGGCGAACACAATTTGCTTCAACTTCAAGCGGCCGTGTCATCAGGTTTGTCCTACACATTCTATTTCGCCCTTGTTCTACGGTGATATTTCTCAAAGTTTATAGTGTCCCCAGTCTCTTGCAAGTACAGTATTCTATACCATTATCAAAACCCAAATATTTGGATTTTAGTTTTCACCATCATGGAATTCACTTTCACTTACACATGGATATAAGCCTATTTTGTCTTTCCGAGTTATATCCTATAGCTTATAGTGTCCCCAGTCTCTTACAAGTACACTATACCATTATCAAAACCCAAATATTTGGATTTTAGTTTTCACCACCATGGAATTCATTTTCACTTACACATGGATATAAGCCTATTTTGTCTTTCCGAGTTATAGCTTATAGTGTCCCCAGTCTCTTGCAAGTACAGTATTCTATACCATTATCAAAACCCAAATATTTGGATATTTGTTTTCACCATCATGGAATTCATTTTCACTTGCACATGGATATAAGCCTATTTTGTCTTTCCGAGTTATATCCTATAGCTTATAGTGTCCCCAGTCTCTTGCAAGTACAGTATTCTATACCATTATCAAAACCAAAATATTTGGATTTTTGTTTTCACCATCATGGAATTCATTTTCACTTGCACATGGATATAAGCCTATTTTGTCTTTCCGAGTTATATCCTTGTCATGAAGCCTGTCAGACAGATTGTGAAATAATTTCTTAACTTGATAGTCAAAGAAGGAGCGTCTAGTTGATGTAAATGTATATAATGTTAACGGATAATTCAGAATGTATATAATTATGTGTATTTCTTACAACACCGTTAATATTGGACTAAACTATATTTCTATATGCGTTTTGTATTAAGTAATGCTATAATGTTTCATCGTTGTATCACTTCCGTGAGCCACGCTGTACGAGTCTGTAATTTATACTTTCCTTGCTTATTCTTCTGTATGGCGTACTTCAGTGTAATCGAGCTGAATAAACTCAATACCAAAAAATGCCAGAAGACAAAAGTGAAACTTGTGTGGCATCATCGCGTGTTCCATCGTCTCCATTTCTATCTGTCTGCATGACTTTCGTTATCATAATTTAGACCGCAGTCGGCACACGGATTATGATTGATCAAGATTTATCTGATCCTCGAATTTGCTATACTGAAAAAAACACTCACATTTATCTAAGCATTGAGGTATATTATTTGTCGGCGTTTTCTGGGCGCTTTTCCTTACTGAAACGAAACAGATCGTCTCTCATAAAACTAAAGATGGACGACTGGTATTGACTCAGTGAATAATAACTTGTCTCAAATCACTACTGTGTCCATAGGTATGATAGGTGGTAATAATTTTGGATGAGCTCGAGTCATTTACACGTGCTCTTTTAACGGCCCACAATTCTTTTTAATAGCATCATGCCACAGACAGATTATGAAACGCCGTGTGATTTTGGCATGACTACAACCAAATCCGAAGTTTTCTTCTTTATACTGTGTATTCTTCGAGATCATCTTAATTCCATGATCTTAATCTAATAAAGAACCAATCATAATCTTTTTCGCCACATCATCTGAATCATACCGTCTAGAAGGTCAGTACGGAGAGTGACTCAACGATACCGTGTCTCCTCGTTTACTCTGTCGATTTAGCGTCATAATCATCTTGCGATCATCATGTTGTATAATGGCTGTATAGGAACATGATTATTATTATTCTGCTATATAATATACTCGTTCTTTGGGAGAAATAATTTAGTTATACAGTCGTCGGGTATTATGGGTATGTATGTGTACATGACTTTCGTTGTGTGTTTGTGTGTGTGTGTGTGTGTGTGTGTGTGTGTGTGTGTATGTGTGTGTGTGTATGTGTGTGCGGCTGGCCCAGGCATCGCACAGTTTTATGTGATGACATGCAACACACATACACACAATGAACAAAATTAGACATCTCATGAAAACACATAACAATTATCACCATAATCATTACGAATATACTATAAATGTCAGTGTATATATGCATTGGAAATCATATTAAAATCTTTATTTATAGCAGCTCGGCATTAACGGATTTGAGGTGATTTCACATCAATATTCAAGTTACATATAACATGCATATAATTATCTAGAACAGAATCTTCAATTATCTTCGTTCTCGTCTTTTTGCTCACATTATGTTTGTTTAATTTGTATACACAATTATGTTTTGTTTACATTACGAGTTGTTGACATCTACATAGGCCTATATTGTCAGCTATAGGCATTGAGCTAATTCGAAACGGGGACTGACGCGATCAATATCATATGCAAAAAGTACATTTCTGACAAAATTTCGGATGACTGGATGTGCTCTTTGAACTTCAAAAGGAGTTACACGTATAATAGAAAAGCTAGAAAGAGATTGTCTCCCCAGCGGAATGGATGTGATGCATCTGATAATATTTGTGGAGGAAATGAGAAATTTTGGGCATAATACGGCAAATCACGAATGACCTTACGGCATAATGAACTATTGAATGACAAAATTTTGCCGACGGTTGAAGTGAATGATAAAGATATCGTGGAAGTGTAATGGATGATTCAAAACGGCGGTTGATCCTAAGACGAGTCATGGACTGCTCGAGGAGAGATAATGCGTTATTAAAGTATTGAACTTCATTTTGTGTATAATTATCATTCACGCTCCCATTCAGTACCATATTTTGGGTTAACTTCCGCTCTCTCCATATTGGGTCATCTTCAGCAAATCGATATAATCCTATTCAAAGTAAGCATTACGGCATTCGACCATTCTGTTACTCATTTCCACGCACCGAAGGGATCAGGGGATATCAAAATGCATGAGCAGAGGTCTTAAAGACATATTCTTGTTAACTTTGATTTCTAGTTATGAATGGGGGCGGAGGAAGGACAGAAGAGGGTCCGCATCAACCCAGCTAGCGGAGTGAGCAAAAAATGTTAGGGGAAAAAATCAAATGAATTGCGTCGAACTCGCCTAGATATTTTCACACTTGTATAAAAATGTATTCCATTGACGTTCACCTGTCGTTAAGAAATGAATGATAAAAGAGTTTGCGGACTCTGTGGACGTCAAGAAAATATCTGGGCCAACACCGATGAAAATCAAACAACCAACCAAATAAATAAACATATAAACAATGATGCAAAAAAGACAAACACACATATAGAAACTAACACAGCAGCCGAACTTACACCCCAGATAAAAGGCCAGTTCATATTTTCACCCTTTTGCGCATGAGCAGAAGTAAATCATTTCAACTAACAGGCACGTGTTGTTGTTGTGGTTTTGTTGTTGTTTTTAGGGGCGGTTTTTTCTTAATCACTGAGATCTAGCATCTGTGATGAAATTATTCAACCCTAAGAATATTATATCTGGCTCTTGCCGTCACGCATTAACAAAGTGGTTATCAAAGTATAGTTTGGCCATGTCAATAGATAGAGTTTAGTACATGTACATTGGAGCCAGGGTGGGGGTGTGGAGCTTGCAGCCCTCCACAGCTAAAAGAAAAAAAAATCGAAAATAAAAACAAAAACAAGGATCAGAATCGCCGAAAACAATAGCAACTGAGACCCATGACTTTTCGAGAGTACGTGCCTCCTTGCGGAGATTCCTGTCGAGGGGTTAGCATTGATCCCCTGACCCAAACCCTTTCCCCGCCTGCAGCCCTCACCCCCGTCTCCTCCCCAACACACACACACACACACACACACACACACACACACACACACACACACACACACGCACACACGCACACACACGCACACACACGCGCGCGCACACACACACACACACACACACACACACTTGGCCTCTGCAATCAAGGATGCGACGAAAGTGGATGTCGATCTTCAACCGTATATTGCCGAACCATTCTGGTCACCTGGTCTACGCATTCCATAAATTGTAACGTCGACATGGTTGAGTACGCTTTATGAATTGCTAACAAATCAGTAATGTAGTGCCTACCAACAACGCCGAGAGAGAGAGGAAAAAGGGCCATTATTTTGTACAGTTTGTACAGATGTGCACATGGGCAAAATTTGAACTGGCTTGTAAGCTCAATTGGGGACCTCTAAACATGATATCTCATGCACCTATTTAATATTTTTTGATATTAAGATTACCGACCATAAAATAGCTATAATACTTATATGAGCTCATACCAACGGAAAGTTATTCTGGAAATGTTTACGTGATGAGTGACTGTTTATATAACTTGTATTTGACTGTAAATAAATTCAGGGTACTGTACCTTCATCACAATTTTCTAAATGATCGATTTCGTCTGCTTCAGCTCATATTTTTCATCATTTTTTTTTTTTTTTGGGGGGGGGGGGTCTGTTCTTTTGTTATATTCATGTTGTTTACATGAAAGAACGGCATTGTGTCAGGCCAAAGTTCCCTTGATACGTTGATTGCTAAAACAATGAATCGTTAATAGAGTCCTAGTTCCGTCCCGTCCGGATGGCCCTGTCCGTTCACCAATCTTGCCGGGACCCCCTTTCGTGCGGTTGACGAGAAACAACAGACCGTGAACGCCTAATGACTTGCTTCCGCACAAGTCATCGCAGAGCTCAGCCGAATGGAAGCCAGAGAGCCATAGTATCAAGGGGAAGGCGGTGGGATAGGCAATGTAGTAAGGAGGTATAGAGGATAAGAGATCGAGGGGGGGGGGGGGGGGGGAGAAGGGACAAGGCAGGGCTTGACATTACCGATGGCCCGCTGGCTCATGGCCACCAGAAAATAGCTGCCGGGTCAGTCCTCAAGTCATCCAGAGCTCAACAGAGCAGAGAGCCATATGTAATATGAAGAGGAAGGCGACGGGATAGGCAATGTAGTAAGGAGGTATAGAGGATAAGAGATCGAGGGGGGGGGGGGGGGGGCAAGGCAGGACTCGACATTAGAGATGGCCCGTTGGCCCAGGACTACCACTCCCAGAAAATAGATGCGGGTCATTACTCTAAGTCATCCAGAGCTCAGCCGAATATAAACCATCAAGAGCCAGAGTATAATGGGGACGGCGATGTGGTAGCCAATACTTTTCGACAAATATTGATCAGCTGTTGATAAAATATCAGAGACGATCGATGGAGGGGGGGGGGGGGGGGTGTTGGGTTGGTTAAGGCAAGGCCCGATACTAGCGATGGCTACTGGCCCAGACCACCAGAAATAGATGTCGAGCATATTGTACTTATTTGTAAAATTTGTGAGAGTGTAAAATCTTATACATTGTTCGTATATGTCTTTTTCATCCAGAAAAGGGGATCGTAACTCCAGGTTCAGTGCTTGATAGTTGTACGTATTTAAGCTGGCTGCAACAACTACAGTCTGACTAACAATTTTGATTAGACTCGCGTGGTATTATCATCTAATATTTAAAGTTAATACACCTGTAACGAGAACGACAAAAATGAGAGTATTATCGGCCCCAATACATTCATAATTGTTATCTGTTTTAATGGTGATGGCACTACGCTCATAGAACAGTAAATAATACTTAAACCCTCTTTTAGAGAATAAGTTGCAATGGACAATTTTGCACATCATAATCAATCAGGACGCACCGCGTAATGAAGATGGTGATCTATAGAGGGCGCGATGTACTCTCGCTACCACAGGCACTGTCATGTGTTTGCTATACATGCACAAAAAAAAAAAAGAACGAAAGAAACGAAGAGCATGAGTGCGCTACTCTGCGTGCGACTCATAGATTGAAAACGTTGAGACTGCTTTTGTCATAAACAGAAAAATATTTAAAAAATATGTAGATTAAAAATAAACCAGTAACGCGTTTCAAAACTGCGTAGGATAGAGGTGATATAGTGTACCATGACAGCATGTCTCTGTATCCTAAAGGAAACGCTAGAATCACATGTCTTCATGCAAACTAAAAATGCATTTCCTTCGAGAAGTCATAATACACTACAGTATACACTGACTAATAACGGTAAAAGATATCTTTGAAAATTATGACGCTGCATCTCACGTAGTTTCAGTATTATTTTCTGAGATTGAAATCGTTTGCTAATTGTATATCGATGGAACTGGTCCTTATACAAGTAAAGCCAGAAGTGATGTAAGCAATAATCAAGCTTCTTTTAATCTCAGGTCTCTGTGTTCCCCCTACGTGTGTGTCTTGGGGAATGTCGTAGATAAACATACAGTAATCATTGTGATATTGTGTAAACAGAATCTTGGGATTTCGCTCGTCCTCTTTGAAGTGCGCTTGGCTTTGTGATAAACATAATACACTGTATATGTATTATGTTAATAAGCACATCAGCGAATTTACTGTCACTTGAAAAGAGCCATCATAGATTTTGATTTTGACGGATGACGAAAGCGTCCGCCAAAATTTTCCGTCAGAAACCCTGTCACTTACTAGTTCCCTCACAGCTCAACCATCTACACCTACTACTTTTTAATGAAAATATCTGACACACACACGCAATCAAGAGGTGGAGTTTCAACAGGCTATAAACATGTATTATTCAAACAGCTGTTAATTTTCTTATGGTTACTCAAAAGGATGCCACAACAAGTGCATTGCGCCTCTTATAATCGGGGTTCGATGCCCCCCTCTTTCTGATCAATCTGATGACTCATTTTGGACGCACACATCTATCGGGTTTATCTTGTTTGTTTAGTTATTAAATGAAACGTCACCTCATGATATAAAGCATATGAAACATAAGTCAATACCGCCAAAACAAATACCTATATGCGCAAAAGTACAACAAAAGTGCAAATTTGAGTCTGGGTGCCAGAGGCTGAACCTTGTTTTATCGTCAACCTGATGTTTTAGGATGGTTTTCCCTTATTTCGAGGCTGCTGAAACCGAATCATGGATGATGCAGCTTTTGTATCCTTTAGGATTTTGAGATATTCAAAATGACGGCCAAAATGGCCGCCAAAACTGAAGTTCCTAATTTGGCCATCAAAAAGTGAAATTTCTACACTATTATTTCCTTACAAATGGTGTAAAATTGGACACAGAAATACACGTAGAATTGTACAGTATATTTCGAGTGTGCCAAGCCCGAATCTGGATTATGTAACTTTTGCATTCTGGAGGACTTTATGAACAAGATGATCGCTAAAACCTGACATTGCCATTATTTCCCTTGGTAACGGTGATAAATTTTGGGGGTGCTGAATCCGAATCTGGATGAAGCAACTCTTTTATCCCTGAGGTTTTTTGACATACCCAAAATGGCTGCCAAAAATTCAAATCAAATCATAAAATACACGTGTATGTTTCCTTAAAAATGTGAATAAATTGGAAACAAATTGAAAGTTTTACTACTGTATACTCTATTTCGAAGGTGACGAGTCCGAATCTTGTTGATGGAAGTCTTGCATTATTTATTTTTTAAAAAGATATATATAATACATATACAATAAATTTATATTATTCAACATGAATAAAAAAATCTCTTGATTTTAAACCTCGAAAACCTCAAGGATTCAGAGTAGCATCATCCAGATTTGGATTCTGCACCCTCGAAATAGGGTAAAACCATCATTCTCGATTTTATTCACCAGGTATAAGGTGACATGCATGCTTAAAATTGTAATTTCATTTTCCTGAATAATGAAAAAAGAAAACAGTCCTTATTGGAAATGGGAGTTGCATTAACCAGATCTGGATTCATCACCCGAGAAAAAGGGTAAACCCATCAATTTATTCTTAATTCTACACGATTTATACGGAAATACTGATTTCAAAATTCAATTTTGGACGGCTATTTGGAATATCTCAAAACCCTCAGGGGAAAAAATGTGGCCATATGCATATATACGGATTTAGCATCCCAAAATAGGTTCAAAACCATCAAACCTCTTCCACTTTTCATTATCTAAAAGGAATTGGAAATTAAATTTTTGGCGGTAATCTTGAATGTCTTTAAAAGAGTCCTCAAGAAAGCAAAAGTTGCATCATCTGGATTCGGACTAAGCACACTCGAAATACGACAGAACTTTTGTGACTTATTTTCGCCATTTATAAGGAAATAGGAATGTCAGATTTTGGCAGCTTTTTGGGGGCCATTTTGAATACCTGTATCTCAAAACTCTCAATGATGCGAGAATTGCATCATCAGATTCGGTTCAGCACCCTCGAAATCAGGTCAGCACCATCAGAAAACATCGGGTGGAAGATAAAACAAGGTTAGAGGACCAAAATCTGACTTTGGCATCCGAACTAAGTCGGATGCTGCAGAAGTACATGAAATTGTATTCCTCCTGGAAAGCCGATTTATTCACCTCTAATAAGATTAATTCCGATAAATTAAATTGATTCACATAGACCTACTATGTAGCAACGTCGGTGCAGAGACGAGAATAGGGGGTGTTTCATCAACGTTTGTCAGCGCTGACAATTTCAACAAAATCCTTGGTTTTGATTGGCTGAGATGCGCTGCTCACTGACTGTTACTATGGTGATTGTCAGCGCTGACAAACGTTGATGAAACACCCCCTGGTTGCTTTATTCTTGCTCAATATATAGACCCAAATCCTTTTTTTTTTCAGTACAATGCGGTCCAGTTATAACGAAATTCCGGTTACAACGAAGTGAAAATTTAGGCCCAAACATTATCAGCTCTATGTTTTTTATTGTTTATTTGTGCAGTTATAACGAAATTTCAATATATGTATAACGAAAGAAAAATGCCGGTAGCAAGCACTTCGTTTAATATGACAGGAGTCCACTGTACCTAGATATAAACAATTCAAACCTTACCTTTTGTTCTAAAACAAGAGTATTAGGACACCGGTGAGGAGAAATACGTCGTTTGAGAATGATAAGGGCGTTAAGTTGCCACTAAACCCATAATTATTATTCAAGATAACTTGACGCCCTTCTCATTAGCAGTTGGCAGTCGTCAGTTGAGAATGATTCTCAACTGACGACTGTGTAGATTTAGAGAGAGAGAGAGAGAGAGAGAGAGAGAGAGAGAGAGAGAAAGAGAGAGAGAGAGAGAGACAGACAGACAGACAGAGGACGTAAATGAAAAGAGGGAGAGGTGGCATAAAAACAACGTTACTTATTGGGAACAATCAACACGTATTCCAACAGATTACACAGAAGTCTCATCGGAATGATAAAGTAGAAATGATGACGCATGACACATTTATTCTCTAATGCGACTTCGAGTAAAAATTCGATAGGCACACAGAAGTTTTGATACATAGAAAATACCAGCATTGTGTGTGTGTAGCAGATCTAACAAATTATGCATATTACATAGTGACAAGTGGTAATCATTCAACACACGCATAATTATGCTGAAGATGTATCAGAGTCACTTTGAATGACTGCTTCTGAACAACAATTCTCCTAAAATAATACTGTAGGTCTACATTGTAATGTACAGTTTTAGCAACAACCTATGAAGGCACCGTTACACTACAGCGAATGCCCAACGAATGCCAAGCGAAAGCCCAACGAATTCGAAAGTGTGAAGACTGTTTGCATGTCTGACGTTCTTTGAATTCATTAGCTATTCGTAGGGATTCGCAGAGATACGCTGGAGATTCTGGACATGTTTTTTTAAAAAAATCGGCTCCAGCGTATCTCTGGGAATCCCGACGAATAGCTAATGAGTACAAAGAACGCCAAGCATGTTACGAACTATTCTAGTATTACCAACGGATGTGAACATATCGTCAAATTTTCAAATTTATTGGACATTCGTTAGGCATTCGCTGTAGTGTGACGGGGCCTTGAGAGCTGCTCTGATAGTTCTGCCTTACGTCATTGGTAAATGGTGTCATATTATATATCAAAATATAAATATTACGCATGTCTGTACAGCAGCGGTGTCAAAAAAAATAATCAGCCCATAGTCTATTGTATAAGTACACGTATTTCTTAAAAGAACAAATCAGATACCATTGGTTTTGTGATTCTTGAAGTACTGTTACTCATACATGGCTATTTCCACCACAATGTTAGCATTACATAACTTCCTCCGGTCGGTGGAAGTCACCACGACCTCTTCCTCCGACCAAGATACACCAAAGTTTTCTAAAGAGTATCTCGCTACCACGACTAGCCGGTCGGAGTAGAATAAACCATCGGAGTATCTATGACCTCACATACCTTACGACATAGGTAAAACTTCCGCGGTCAAATCGATATGTTGACATTTTGCGAGTACACGTGCGCATGCAGTACAATTCTAACCACGTCGATCGCGGCAAAAAAGCTAGCGCTCAGAAATTCTCATCAACAAGAATGGAGAAGACAAATACCGCGTGGTAAAGTGGTCGGAGTTTCTTCCCATGACCGTCGTGTGGACACAGGGTCGTGGTAAGATAAGTATAAATTTGAATTTTAATTGTTGCACCATAAAATTTTACTCCGACTTGAAATACATCTGGACATGGCTATAGACTGAGCATAACTTGCTTGTTTTCCTGTTACTACACTGTAATATGATCAACAAAAGACGTTGCAGGAAAATACGCAAGTTATGCATGGCTACGCGACTTGAGGTACATTTCAATGTCTTTTGTAAATCATATCAGTACCATAGCAGTTATTTGACAGATGATGTCACTGGGAGAATCTTTTTTTCTTTTTTCTTTTGTGGGAATATCCAAGTAACATGATAAAATAGGAGAAATTCATGAAATATTTGGCACATACCTAGCTTTCTTTGGGCCATATAAGTGATGATGAGGGTATGCAAACTATGACCATGGCACCGTCGGAAGAAGCTCATGCTTACACATTGCGAATTTTCGCATTGGTGGGCAATGGGTGAATCGAACTACATCGTATAATAATTGGTTTATTAAGAGACTGGATTTTTCAGTGTGACTGAATCATTTAGCAGGCATGGTGCGCAGGTTTGGCGTTCTCACGTTCATGAAATTCAATAATGATCATAATCGCACGAAAAAACGAGTGAGGTATATCATGACATAAGATTAGGCCTACAGCTCACCGAAGTATAACAAAACTAACAAATTGTAGATTCATACTAGGCTCCTACAAAATCAGACGTAGAGTAATGCTTAAAACATATACACACAATACAATAACATTGTAAATAGCAGAGCAACATTTCATTTGCTTTGAGGATTTCTTGCAGCGCTACATGTACATCTACTTCAAAGCTAATTAATCATATACACACATTTGAAGGCAAGCTCAGTGTACTTATGGTTAATTTTGTCTAATGAGAAATTTCTCGACTTGTATCAAAGAATGTATGTTTGTGTGTTTGTTTTGGATTGGGAGCGTCTATAGCAATACTTGGTACGGACAGGCTACAAGTCCTGAGTTGAAATGAGGCGAGTAACATTGCATAGTTCCATTCTACTCTCAGAGTCTCGACTTCAACACGTTCAAAGTGCCTTGGAGACAATGTTAAACATTTTCATATTGAATAAGGAGAAAATAAAATACATGTAGTGTTACAGGTGAGCTGTACTATCTCTCGTATCTACAGCTAATAATGACTGGAAATTCCAATGTTACATCTTAATACAGAATCCTGACGTATTGTAGAAAAGCAAGTATTTCCGTCAAAATTTCTTCATTAATTTATTATGCTACATGTCGACTGATTTCATCACTGCTGCCCATAGAGGGCACACATTTACAAGACACGACCCCCCCCCCAAAAAAAAAGCGCTTAGAGAGGGCATTTTTATATACAATATATTATGTCCAGAGCATAGAAGGCTCTGCATATGTCCCCCCTTAAAAACAAAACAAAACGCAACGATAAATTTGAAAACACATGTAGAAAATCAATCCAAAAACAATTTCAGGGTATGAAACCAGAACTTATTACCAACATCGTACAGTAACTGCCATCCGATATGCTCCAGTGGTCAAAGAGAATAGAGAAGTTTTGTCGAGCATGTCAAGCATGCCCTTCCCTCTAAGTTCTGCCCATTGTGTTCACACATTATGCAATTCCAAGAGCATCCAAATGATGTGTAACTTGGAAGAATCACACCAATGACATGCGTTACAACGATACATATATCTCTGTGACCACTTAACCAAATTGAATTGAGTTTTCTGCATAACATAGGTAGTGTTTTACATTTTAAGAATTTGAAGTAGCATTTATCCGGTTACATCATTTCGGAAGTTAACAATGAGAAAATCCAATTATATTTTCTATTTATCTATTTATTTTTTATTTTCATTTATTTATTCATTTATTTATTTATTCTTTTTTTTTTTGGGGGGGGGGGGGAGGACATACTGTACAACAGACAAAAGTGTGCCAGTAACACGTGTATTTTATTATGTGTGTAGGGGGCGTGCGTTTGGTCTGATCATGGAGCTACTGTAGCTCCATGGTCTGATGGAACCCTCTGAATGATATCCCATGGCTACTTTAACTTGTAACCTACAAACACGACTCCATGTGCGAAATTACAGCGGTAAACATTTAACACTACAACCGCTGTTTGGCATTGAATTTCCAACTCAGTTACAGCTTTTATTGCACTCAATTAGTCACACTTCGAGCGAACGCTGATGACACACACTGAAATTTCACCATGACACTGAGAGATATTTGAGCTGCTAAACACTGCATCATAATCAGAGGGCAGGGGAGAAACGTTACTCACTGCGAGAACATTTTAATTAGTGAAACCTTGCTGCAAATGATTATTTAAATATATACATGTGTATATTAAACAGATTGGTTTAAAATTCATTAGTATTGAAACTTGTAATTATTAACCAGGCGTTCATGACAACGGTCGAAAGATGCCGCACCTCGAGGTTCGACCCAGGTGCTGACTAGCAATAGTCAGCAACCGATATCAACCAGTCACACTGTGCCATACGCTTGGGGGAAAAAGGGGGTATTCACTTGAAGAATTTTGCATTAAGTGACACTGACTTGAATGAGGCACGGGTAGAGGCAGCACACTTTCATAAGACGAAAACATCGCAACCATTTCATCTCAGATGGTCTCCAGAAATAAAACACACACACATACACACATACACGCACGCACACACTAAAGTACTGTGATCTAGAACTATCAAATATCCCACGAATCAAAAGTGACGTAGGTGACGACATATCATCACGGGAATTGAGAAAAAAAAATGCACAAATTTAAGCCCTATGAAATAAAAAGTAATATTGGTCGCAATTGTGTAGTAATGAAAGTACAAATGAGGCTACGAAGTCTTTCCCTCATGACTTTCCCCGATGGTTTGTGAAATATAAAACAAATGAATTAGAAAACAAAAATGTATTTGTGCACAGGACAAGTCGATGGAAAATTTGTGTCGTGATGAAATCATCTCCTCTACTCGCACATACAGGTATATCCCTATCATGATCGTGACTAAATTGTATTCAAATGATTTGAAACTTGATTTCAAAATTCCACCCATTTCACTTTCGATTCTAACCTGACCTGACTCAACTTAGTAAAATGCTCCTGAATTTGGGGCGACGTTTCATTATGATCAGAGAGAAAGAATTCAGATAAACTATAAGTGCAAACAGAGTAATGAAAGACGAGTTGATGATTGCAAACTCTGAGGTCTGAGGTCTGACGTCTTAGCGGCACGACTGACATCGTTTCAAGTAAAGAACATGGTACAGCATCAACACCACACTTCCTGTTCTGGCTTGTTGCAGCTGCATCAGAACTAGTTTCTTCCATACGCTTAATCTTCTTTCTTTCCTTCCTTTCTTTCTTCCTTTTTATTTTTCTTGCACACATACGCGCGATATAAGCCATAATCAACAAAGACAAGCTTGCTATGAAAGACAAAGACTACCATGCAAGGAAACGATGAGACCTCACAATAGTTGACTTATAAATCCAGCTAATACCCACCCACACCAGACAACGGTCGAAAGATGCCGCACCTCGAGGTTCGACCCAGGTGCTGACTAGCAATAGTCAACAACCGATATCAACCAGTCAAACTGTGCCATACGCTTGGGGGAAAAAAGGGGGTATTCACTTGAAGAATTTTGCATTAAGTGACACTGACTTGAATGAGGCACGGGGAGAGGCAGCACACTTTCATAAGATGAAAACATCGCAACCATTTCATCTCAGATGGTCTCCAAAAACAAAACACACACACATACACACATACACACATACACACATACACGCACGCACACACTAAAGTACTGTGATCTAGAACTATCAAATATCCCACGAATCGAAAGTGACGTAGGTGACGACATACCATCACGGGAATTGAGAAAAAAAAAATGCACAAATTTAAGCCCGAAATCTCGCTTCGAGTCATTCATTAACCGTTATCCACTACCCAAAAACAGAAAAAAAATCCTCTTATTCAGCCTGCATAATATTATGCATGGTGCCCATTTTGATAAATTGAGATCCTGACCCCCTAAGGATGCTACCTGCCAAGTTTGACGAAAATCTATCATGAGGTTTTCAGGAAGAAGATGACAATGTACGATTCAGGCCCCCATTTGGACCTTCCTAACCAACCCCCCCCCCCCCCCCCCACGAGGGGCACCCCTGGATCTCCTATGAACAAACTCGAAACTACAGTCATTAATGTACTCACTCATAGTATTATCTTAGCTGTATAACTTCTGATTCTAGAGAAAATTTTTACCGATTCCTTCATTTGGGGGGTGTGGGCCCCCCTGGGGGTCCCCTGGGGTGGGACATGGTGCCCATTTTAACAAATTGAGATCCTAACCCCTTAGGGATGCTACCTGCCAAGTTTGGTGAAAATGGGTCATGGGGTTCTAAAAAAGAAGATAAAAATGTACAATTTAGGCCCCATTAGGACCCCTCCTCACCTCCCTCCCCTGGGTCCCAAGGGGGGCACCCCTGATTCTGCCATGAACAAACTTGAAACTGCAGTCATCAATGTACTAACTCATAGTATTAACTTAGCTCCATCACTTCTGGTTCTAGAGAAGAAGATTTTTAAAGATTCCTTAATTTTGGGGTATTTGGGCCCCCTGGGGGTCCCCTGGGGGCCCCCTGGGTGGGGCATGGTGCCCATTTTAACAAATTGAGTTCCTAACCCCCTAGGGATGCTACCTGCCAAGTTTGGTGAAAATGGGTCATGGGGTTCTCAAGAAGAAGATGAAAATGTACAATTTAGGCCCCATTAGAACCCCTCCCCACCCCCCTCCCCTGGGTCCCAAGGGGGGCATCCCTGATTCTGCCATGAACAAACTTGAAACTACAGTCATCAATGAACTAACTCATAGTATTAACTTAGCTCTATCACTTCTGGTTCTAGAGAAGAAGATTTTTAAAGATTCCTTAATTTTGGGGGGTTTGGGCCCCCCTGGAGGCCCCCTGGGAGGGTCATGGTGCCCATTTTAAACGGACGACGGACGACGGACGACGGACGACGGACGACGGACGACGCACGACGGACGCCGGACGAAGGGCGATCGCAATAGCTCACTTGAGCCTTTGGCTCAGGTGAGCTAATAATATTATCTAAAATAAGAAAGGAAATAACATTAAAAACAAGCTTGCCGATGAAACCGTTGTCAAAAGTAGGTCCAGGACAATTTTGAGAATTGAACAAGGTGTTTTCCCCAAGAAAATGTTTACACGCAGCTAAATCTGAAAATCGACGCATCAACGTGGAAAATGAGCCAAAAGGATTCTCGAAGTTTGCTATTATGATTTTTTCCCTTTGATTACCATGTTATCAAGCTCAAGTACACAGCCATGACAAGATGGTGTCACTATGTGTCAACTCCTTCCCCTCAATAGCCTGTAAACCTATAAAGAACCACTGTTTGGTGGTTTATGTCCCTCCTGATCTAAGGACAGGAGATACCATGTTATGCTTGAGCAAAGAATTCAAAATTACATGGTCACGAAATAGACAACGTAGATACATTGTATCAAACTGGTTTTGATATTCCGTACGGAATGCTCTTATTTGTGCTAGCATTAATTTGACTGCGGCAACAGAGATATTGCCATGAAAACAAACTTAAAAGAAGACACATGAGTGACGACTTGATCACCTGCCACGTTCAAGAGCCCTACGGGCAGCTTCCTTGTTAGCTCGCTTAATCATAGTCCGCCGAATGAGGGCAGTATACGGTACATCGCCACGCAGCAAATCCTGACAGAATTTGGACTTGCTTTTCAAAGTCAGTTTGTCTTCTCTCCGATCCTTTGTGTCATTCTTGGACTGGTTGACGCATGAATTCATGGCGTTCTCTTCCAGAGAGTGGAAGTGGGCCAGGTCCTTTTGGAATTGGGGTCCATATTCCGCCACTTTCTTCCAAAGCGTCCTGTTAAAGTGTTCGTATAGCATCACGTCTCCAGCGCTCCAAGTCCGAATCTTCCTGGCGATTTCATCAGTGACGGTGTATCTGTGACTCTTGCTGCGAATGCCGTTGGATATGTACAAGATATCTTCGAAGTCCCAGCACATTAGCTTCCGAAAGAGTATTAGCGATTCATCAAAGTACTCGGTTATCATCATCAGGTCTATTTCTTGCGATATTTTGTCAATCAACGATTGAATATGGTTTTTATCTTCATCGTATTTGTGATCGAAGCCAAAATCATACAGCTGCCCATTTCTACTTCTGGTCCAGAAATATGCCTTCTTCTGGTAATAATATAGTGGATTGGTCATAAAAGTCTCGAAGGGATTTTGTGTTTTTATTTTCAAATGTCTTGCCATTTCGAAATAACCAAAAGCTGACTCTAATTGTGACACTGGATTCCTGAGAATGGAAACATACTTGGCATTGGGTACTGCGATGTCCATATCCTTGCGGTTATATCTGACGTGATTAACCAACATGTCAAAATCTGTTCGTGTCCTATTCGGAACTCGGAAGGGCATGGAAGTCGTGAACAACTGTTCGCTCGATAGGATATGGTTTGACTTACCCAACGCAAATGAGAGATTTCGCAAATATCCGAATCTCTCGAGGATAGAGGCCATGGTGGTCGAAGCTGTTTTATGCGTCTTCACGTACACAACCCTCTGAACAGGTTTGCAAGGGATGTTTGGAGGAGAAATCGTACAGGACGAATCTTGAGTTGAGTTGATAGGTATTACGGCACTTTCTTCACTGGGAGTTCCGTTGTACAATTGACGCATGATGTCTTCTCTCCAATAGTCCGTCCCAGGGGACTGCCGAGATCCAGTGGTCGCATTTGAAGATCTAGCTGGCATTACTGTGTTCCTGAAGAGCGACGCCTTTTTCAATCTATCAAAGTATAAGCAGAGAAAAATTAAGATTTGTGATTTGTGAATTGTGATTTGTCAGTCGCGTCTTCCGAAATTATCAGTTATGGGTGACTGAATTGAATCGTATTGGCTTTGACATCAAACAAGAAAAGATATTGATCAGTATACAACGTATGTACAGGTCAGAGGGCGTTAGTGGAGATGCAGCGCACCCGCGAGGGTATTTACAATGGTGTCAGGGCGGTTCATGAGGAGTTTGAGCATGTCGATGCAAAACGCTCAAATTCTTGAGCAACATCCTCAAAAGACAGCAGCATGCTGTGCAACCTCAATAATTTTGCAAGATGCTAAAAATAAAGTGAATTCAAACATGTGAAAAACACGTGCACAGCTTGAAAAAACATCAAAGTACATGGCACTTAGAAAATTTGAGCGCAAAAACATGCAACATTGAACGTAAGCAGCACAAAGAGAAGTAAGCTGCAAAATACTGCGCACTACGTGTTTATGATGTGTACTCCGCGCATAATTTCCACAATATTCTCACAAACATGTGACAGGAGAAGGCTCCTTATAAGTTTTATGTTTGATCCGATTTTGATGAAGCCTTTTCCATTTTCATTGCTTAATTTTTCTCTAAACAGTTAAAGCCAAACGGGACATACTGTTTACGAATTGCACTTAAAACCTGATTTGGTCAAATAGCGCAGCATCCAGGTAATATTCTCAAAAGGTGACTACACTCTCCGGGCTTTCTTTATATACAGTGTAGTGATATTCAACATGTTTATTGATGATCTAACTTAGAAACCTAGAGACCGAGATTTGGACGCATTGAATGTGGCAAAGATAGTTTTCTGTCTAGGAACAAAGGCAGAAGAGGGAAAAAAAACCCCAAAACGAATGCAGTTATGGTTATCATAGATTGAGGGGTTTTCTTTCTCTCGTTTTGATTTCCCTTCGACCTAGTAAGATGAAATTTAAAGGTTGGAGGTATGAAGATGCGTTCCAATTTCAGACTTGACATACGAGACTTGGCGATGTTGATTTGCTTTCTTTGGTCTTAATAGCACACTGGACATAAACTAGAGATCCTTCTTCGACCAGAATTATATAATTATTATCCATACAGAGGATTTTTAGAGCCCAAATACAAGTGGTATTTTGTCAACGCACCTCATAACCTCCGCCCCACTTAGAAAGTTTGTTGAACTCGACCAATATTTTTTGCCAAGGTGACCAATATTTAAAATATTGGATGGCAAGAGGGGGATTCCCCAAAGTTTTTATAAACTGCACCGTGATTGGTTGAGATATACGAAATGACCCGATATATGAAGTAAAAACGTCTGTGATTGGTCAATCACGAATTAACTAAAATATCGATTTTTTTTTCTCTAAAATTCTGTGTTTATACCAGCAAATTTCATATATTAATTAGCTACAATTGTATATCAAAATACATAGATCACCGTTTTATCAGGGAATGAACTGGATTAACTTGCACTGAAGAGTGTACCATACCCCATGTCAGGATCAAGTACAGTAGGAGACCATACAGCACTCAGAGACAAAAAGGGTAAGTGAAAATATTCTTTGCTAAAATCCTCTGTAGGATAATAATGATAAGATTGGATGTCCTATTTTCAGTTGATACAGGGAAATATTGGACTTGCCAAGCAAAATATTGGACTCGTCTTCGACTCGTCCAATATTTGTGCAAAGCTCGTCCAATATTTCCTTGTATTAACCTCAAGGCCATCCAATATTATATAAATATTGCACATGAGATCTCGATATTACCCCGCGTCTTCGGCGAGGTAGCTCTTGTTACTCTGGGAAAGATACAGGCACACCACAGTGACCACCGCGCAGAGCTGGATAAACGTAGACCGCAGAATCAAGCCTCCTTTGGCCCGCTCTTCTCGGGCATTGGTGGCCGACGCCATTCCTCCCCGTGAGGAAAGATGGTGTAGACTTGGCTGGAGCTCAGGGTCTGTGGTGCTAATAACAATCCTGGCCTCAGATTACGTGAGGATCAATACATCCTCCGACATACAGGAACAGCACATGGCGTTGGAACTGATGATATGGTGCATAATTGGGGTGGGCGCTGTCCGAAGAAAACAAAAATAGGAAACAAACAGATATGGATTAAGTAAAAAACAAAGATATTATACACCCAATCACATACACCAAAGGCGATCCGATCTAACACGATAATTACGATCGCCGATCTGGTATGTGCAGGTTGAGATAGGATACGCTGTCTTTCACGATCAGGATCGAGAGCGACCATCAATTGAGCTACGATTGAACCCAGATGGGATTATAGCCCGGCTGACAATGGAGCTCATTGTTTCCTGAACTTCTGCACAGTGATTTCAATCCACAACCATTGATGATGGCAATGGTTGACAGGGCAAGGATGATGACAACGTGACATTTGCGGTATTGCGAAATACTCTGACATCATCAGAGAGGAGGACAGCAGCACACAGACCATCCACAACCTCAGATAGTTCCTCATCTAAATTAACCTGAAGAAAATGACAGATAACTATTAAATATTTAACAAGCTCAATGCCCCCCCCCCCCCAAAAAAAAAACAACAACAACAACGACCCAAAAACCACAAAAATATACTAGAACCGGAATTTGTCAACACTGACAAATTAGGTGATCCGATTTTTTTTTAAAATCAATGATTCGAGTCCTGATAGTGTAAAGTCTCAGCTACAACATGTTAAAATCTGAGAGAAATTCACCGAAGCATAAGTAAGATAGTGCTCGATAAAGAGAGTCATGTCAATTTTCACATCTAGAAAAATTCCCTCCCATAGAGATAACACGTCATAACGAAGATAGAAAAAGAAGTACATATGACCTTTGACCCCACTTTGCACAAACAAGATGGCATCTGAGCAAAATGTGATTATTTTATGAAATGATCCCTGTAACATGGTCTTTACGTGTGCAAAATATGGGAAAGATAGGACATGTATTAATCATCTATGACCTTTGACCCTAATTTACATACCCAAGATGGCGTCTGATCAAGTAGTTGTTATTTTGTAAAATAATGTTCGTGACATGAACTAAACATATGCAAAATATGGTGGTGATAGGGTATGTTTTTCTTGAGTTATTGCACAGAAAGTTGCAGAAAGACAGAAATGTTTCAATACATCGAAGATAAGCTTTAATTTCAACCAAGTTTTTAGACATGATCCCGACAATGTATGAAAAAACGAAGGGCACAATAACGATAGCCCTACATCTCAGCTACAACATATTAAAATCTTAGAGAAATTCACCGAAGCATTAGTGAGCTAGTGCTCGATAAAGATAGTCATGTCAATTTTCATTTCCAGAAAAACTTCACGGCAAAGGATAAGTGAGATACGCTCGAGTGAACTTGTAATTTGATGACGTCATTTTGAAAATTTACTCTTTTTATTTTATTAAGAAATTTGATATCTTTTAATCATTTTTCCAGCATCGCCAACCCATGAAATAATATGTACAACTCATCAGCTTTCAGAATATGTAAAGAAAATGGGGGGGTCATTGTCCATCCTGACGAGTAAAATCGGATTTAAAATTGGCAGTTTTTTGGCATTGTTGCACTGTATATCGCCATTGACGCGCGCGCGGAATTTCAACTTTGACGGGCCCGTATGACGTCATATTAAGTCGGATTGACTTGAAACTTGGTAGACATATTCCCTGACATTTCAGGCAGGCGATAAGTGTGAAAAAACGGGAAATTTCTATTGCATATGAGCTGTGCGTGCGTATATGCGCGCGCGCGTACGCGTCCGTAAAATTTTTTCAATTTTTCAAAAAATGCTCGAAATGGTCTGAAACGTGTGCAAAAAAAATTTGAGCTCGATTTGAGCATACAAATATTTCAACGCGCGCGTACGCGCACATTTTAAGAGAAAATATGAATTTTGATTATATGAGTAGAATGCGCTTGACTTGAAATATATGTGACGTAAATTTCATTGAAAAATTCCATTCCATTAATGAGATATGATTGAGAATGTGTTTTCATATAATGACGTCATAGTGACGTCAC